>NW_010409202.1:7952-9587 GCF_000710305.1 Buceros rhinoceros silvestris
GCTCGGCCCCCAGCCCCAAAGTGGGTGACCTGGTCACAGAAGACAAAGCGGGCCAAGCAGGCCCTGCCCCTCCCAACCCCACAACTGGGCCCGATCGCCTGGTTGTCCTGTACGTGCTGCGTGGTGGCCCTCAAGACAGGAACGCCGCAGCCAAGGGTGGGCCCAGGGGATTTTAGTCCCACAATGCCACCTCGTGGGAACGGCTGTGAGCCACTGCCGGCCTCGAACAGGAACAGCGCTGAAATAGGAGCATTTTGGAGGAAAAAAACCAAACTCCCCCGAAGTTTAATTAATTCATTTTGACTCTGCTGGTTCGTGATTACAAGTGCGGTTTCGTAACAGGGGGATGGGTGATACCAGAGGCCCAGTGCTCACCTGCCCCAGGCACTTGAGTTAGAGTTTAAATCCCTTCTGCATACATGACAGCGGGCAAAGAAAATAAAGAGCGTGAAAAATAAAGCTCATTCTTCTTCGCATGGGTGAAAAGGTGGGGATGGGAGGGGCAGAGATTGTTTTCAAGGTAAACCTTATGGGAAGAGATAATATCTTACCGGATTGACACTGAAAAACAAAGAGAAGGAAAACTTTCAGATCAGCAGGGCCTTAAAAACACCCAGTTGTTTGGGTTGGAAAAGAGCTTGAAGCTCCTCGAGTCCAAGCATTAACCCAGGTCACCATGGTCCCCACTGACCCCTGTCCCTCAGCATCACCTGCACACGGCTGGGAAACCCCTCCAGGGGTGGGGACTCCACCACTGCCCTGGGCAGCCTGCGCCAGGCCAGGACAAGCCCAATGGGACAGAAATGGCTCCTCAGGGACAACCTCAACCTCCCCTGGAGTAGCTGGAGGTTGCGAGGTGCAGCCTCATTAGTGTCCCCAGTACATGGGGGCAACCCCTGCTCTGGTGGTGCTGGTACAAGCCAGGAAGCCTAAACTCCAGTCCACAGCCAAGCTATGGAGCCAGCCACCCTGCCAGGACCCTGCACGTGAGGCCAAGTGTGCTCACCACTCAGCTCCGGGGGAGGGTAGAGGTGGTACATGCTGTAAATGTCATTGCGCATCTGCAGCTCCAGCTTTGTGTGCTTCTTCAGCAGCTCCAAAACCTTCTCTTCGTGGAAGGGAGTCTTCTCCAGGATGACCACGGCATCTGTCCCGTCTCCAGAGGGACCGGTCACCTGGAATAAGAACAGATAAAGCTGTTGGCAAACATGGATCCAGCGGAGGGTGGACCTGAACACTTCCACCCAGGGACCACAGAGGGCACCCTGCAGCCCCTGTTCTCACGCACGAACCCCCTCCTAGTCCAGCTCCCATCCTAAAATAAAAGGCACGATTGCCCTGAAGCACAACAAGAATCTTCTCCCCATCGGGGGGTCACCAGGGAGCCACTGACTGCGCAACCGGAGGGCGAGGAAGAGGGCAGAGGTGGGCACAGGCGTCTGCCCATGGACAGGGACCCAGGCGAGGCCTCACTGAACACCTGGGCAGCGCAAAGGGGTTCAACCCGGTGCTCCCGGCCCAGCCACGCTCCCAGGGGGCCCAGTTCAGATCCCCCCGACCCCCCCGCTGTGCCCGGAGGCTGAAGCAGCCCCAGAGCCAGCACCTTCCTTCCAGCTGACGCCGCTCTCGGGGCCA
>NW_010409203.1:0-9448 GCF_000710305.1 Buceros rhinoceros silvestris
CCATGGACAAAAGCGGGATGCCCTGGCATTTGCGCTACCTGGGCCAGCCCGAAATAGGCGACAAGAACCGCTACGCGCTGGTGCGCAACTGCGTGGACATCGCTACTTCGGACAACCTGACAGACTTTCTGGTGGAGATGGGCTTCCGCATGGACCACGAGTTTGTGGCCAAAGGGCACGTGTTCCGCAAGGGCATCATGAAGATCATGGTGTACAAGATCTTCCGCATCCTCATGCCAGGAAACACTGAGAGCATTGAGCCGCTCTCTCTCTCATACCTGGTGGAGCTCAATGTGGTTGCACCAGCAGGACAGGATGTTGTTTCTGATGACATGAGGAACTTTGCTGAGCAACTGAAGCCTCTGGTGCACCTGGAAAAAATTGACCCCAAAAGGCTAATGTGACTGAAAAGCTGGGCAGAGGGTGTTTTTCTCAAATGCCTTTTGAGGGAGAGGGGAATAAAGGGCTACAGATCAGTGTTTCACCAGTGTCAGTTACTGAGTGTTTTTCCCTTCACTTGTGGGTGGGAGCAGAAGGGGAATCTTCTTTAAGTTAATGCCATTCGAAACATCAGTCACTTTCGTTCTCCTGTTGGGGAGGTATCAGTTAGAGAGCATATTGCGCAGTGATCCAAAAACATAGGTACCTGCTGGAATTCATCCTTCTCTGTACCCACGGCCCCGCGCTGCCTTTTTTTCCCCTTTAAAATATGCTTTAACTGCAGGAGGAGGTGTTACCGCAAGCATAAACCCAGGAACCACACAGTATGAGAAAGCACGGGTACACCTACTTACAGTAGAAAAGCCATGTAATGCTGTAGGTGACGGGAACAGCTACACCACCAGATACTTCAGTGAAACCATTTCTGACAGAACCAAATGGAAAACAGTTTAGCAGTATTACAAATTGAGAGGCTGTCAAGTGTTTTAATGCTATTCCAGCTTTTTCAATAAAGTTTGGTACAGCAGTCTTAGTTAATGAGAAAGCAGTAAATTACGTGGGTTTTTTATTATTAGGCAGCAATACCTGACAGCAATATTGAAAATCGACACGTTAAGCAGTTCAGAGCATCACAGTGCTGCTAACTGAACAGGTAATGATTCTGTACCACCTCTCAATAGTTGGATGGTTAGTTACTCTCCCTATATATCAATACTTCAAGTAGTTTGAGAGTTTTCAAATATGGATCAAATAAACAAACAAACAAAAAAAGGCTGGAAAAACCAGCAACGATGAAGAAGCTTACATAAATTTCTCAAGTTCTTTATAGAGTGCAGCTGTTCTACCCATTGCTGAAATGCACTAACCTCTCTCACAGATATTGTTGCCCTTAAGCATTATGCAACTTTATGTAGTAACTAAAGGTAAAGACTGCTCCCACAAGCAGCTTAAAAAAAAAATAATCCTTTTAAATTAACAGCAACATTTTCAACACTGGAGGTTGGACAAGGTAACACACGAAGACAAATAGTGCTCCCTGTGTGCGGTGTCTCAAGTGTCAGACTGATGCAGGCTCTACATTGAGGGTGTGGGGACAACCGAGTACTGGAACACCAGCTGGAGAACGTCACCGTGTTGAGTACGCAGCAGTGATTTCCAGCAGGGGTTAAGGATGAGGAGACCTGTGCAGCTGCTCATTAGCTACCAGAGGTAACTTTCTGGAGGGCCCAGATGCACCTCCAGTTCTCTTGCACTCCGGTCTAATTCACCCTCATCAGACAGCACACTATCCTGGGCCGCTGAGCCTGGAATTCTTCAGCGTACTGCTAAGAAGGCAAAACTCCCCAGGGGACAAGAGGCTGGTCGCAGTGCTCTGCCTCTCCCTGGAGCTGAACTTGGTGGGTTGCTCCACTATTCAGTTGCAGTCCCAGCCCAGAAGGTGGGAATCCTTGAGGCAGTTGTCACATCCCCAGCACTTTAAAATTTGTTGGAATTGGAGAAATTGCTTACCACAGACTTTCATGATCCACGGCTTGTCTCTTGTGACATAAAATTTTAGAAAAAAGTAAAAAAGATCACAAAAGCTGAATATTTAATGTCAGCTTTTCAAAGGGTAGGTGCTTGTAAGTGAAAGAGACACAGAAAACAGTAAGTACACAAGTCCTTCCCACGGCATCTGAAAGGAACTCACTGGGTAACTTTCCTTCCAAGTTTCTTACTGGAGAGGCAAACAAATCAGAGTGTTGATGTTAATGTAATGGTGATAGAGAGGAAAATCCCACATGGAGTTTCAGGCAGGCCAGCTCAAGCAGAAGGAGACTGGATGGGAAGTTCCCAAATGGAGTTTTTTCACTTCACATGGCAGCAAGTCTGACTATTGCTTAGTCTGAGTTCTCAAAACTAAAAACAGTAATTTAAAAAGTTCTTTTTAAGGAGAGTTAGTTTAAACCTTAAAAATTGCAGCAACCCACATTGTCAGCCTTCCTTATTCTAGCTCTAGTCTATGCACAGAAGAGGCTGGTGTGCAGAGAAAAAAGGCTGACTGCACCAACGGCTACAGCTGAAGAAAAACAGGCACCTAATGCTCAAAGTGTATCCCTTTATCTAATGAAATACGCTCTTCTCGTCCTATGAAACTTGGCTGTTACAGCTGCAGACTAAACACAATGCCAATAGACATTCGCATGGTAAATCGCATGGCATAGCCCTAACCAATTATCATTCACTAATATCTAAGGTAAAATTGTATTACACAGATGGCTACGGAAACGCGCACCCTATCCTTACTGGAAATTACGTGTTTTTAAAATTGTACACAGCTTATGGGACCAGGAACGTGACTCTACTCATTTTACTTTGGGGGATTTATTTTTGCCAACTGAAATAGCTGCACGTTCCAAGGGCAAGACTTACCTCAGGGCTCTGTTTGTTGCAATATATTACCCAAGGCCCGATGCAGCTGAGCTTAAGGTAAGTTTTCTATCTGTGCAAGTAATGCCTTCCATTATGTCAAACTGTTCCTCCAGTCCTGCATACTTGTAAGGTTTCTACAACTTGATTACTACATAAGAAGTAGAAATCCATGCATAACTATTTAAATAAAGGTAGGATTGTTATCGACCCATTAGGCACCAGCTATTTCTGCTATTAGGAAAGCTTGCTGTACAGAAGCTCATGTCACTTCAAGATTTTTTCATACTTCAGAAAAAGCCACAGGTTTATCATCTGGCAGTGTCAGTCCTGGATCTCTGTTCTTCCATGGAAACTTCCAGAGCATTGTCTTCATTTATACAGAATTAACAAGACCTGAAATACTGTAACTGTAGAGGAACAGCTTTTAACATGCCTCTGATATGCTAGCACAAAATGAGGTTTTCAATACATAAACTAACGTGGCATCTGAGTTTTCATCTTGGTAACCTCAAGTAATACAGGTAAACCGAATTCCTGTAAAGTGTTTTCCATAAATCATAATATTGTATGTAACTTTGTCCATGATCTAAAAGTTGGTTAAACTGTAAAAATCTCTCAAATAGGTTTCTCCAAAGCCCTGAAAGGTTAAAAATAACTACAAGCCAGAATTTTTCTTTATAGTTTTTAATGCTTTTCACTTTTAAATACTGTTTTTAAATTTGTGATTGTAACATGGAAGAGCCAACTTTTTAATTTTTAAAACTTATCATTAGGATCATAAAGCTATTATAGAACAAACAGTTACACTCTACACACTCAAGGTACTCAAAAATATGATTCATGTTTTAAGTCTGTAAATGAACAATGGCAATTCAAATACAGCGTCATCTGTACAACTTGACAAAAATACAGGTGGACAATCTGATTAAAGAGAATCTGCACAGCTTCAGATTAGCCAGCTCGGCCCAGTTAAGTGAAAGATTTGGTTTTTTTTTTTATCCCCAAAGTGCATCACATTTTTCACAGATAAATTTGTCAAAACAAGATGTTCAGGTTCTCAGGCAGGGTAACAATGACCACCTCGTTCTCATTCCCAACACAAGTTCTTTTTCCTTCAGATCTAGTACCGAAACGTCCAGATTCTCCAAACAGACGCAGGTAACAGAAGAACACTATCTGACGGAGAAGACAGCTGTGTTCTCAGCCTTTCACATTGTTTCAGCTCACAAAAACATCCATTCTAGAGCCAGGAGCTGCTTCTGCAAAGACCACCACAGCTGTATAAATACTACTGACCCATTAACAGGAAGAAGTCAACTCGGAGAGCACAGGTACATGGCAGTGACTGAAAAGAGGGACGGGCTCAAGAGACAGGGCAAATTTATAAAACTGCTTTTAAAACTGTAACAGATCCCTTCCAGAAGAAAGGATCTAATGGCTATCTGCACACGGACAATGACAGGCCTAGAGGAGAACTGCCTTTTTTTCATTTGTTTTTAAAGAGGTCAGTCCATACCGATTTCTCAACCTTGTAACATCTTCCATATTCTTTAAGAACTCTGATTGGGCAGGGCTAGCTGTAGTGAAGTACCAGTGCCTTTTTCTAAAAGTAAAATGTATTCTTTACAAATAGTATCTGTAGTGTAATTTTATTTACAGAATAAATCGCAAAAGTACATCACATTTAGTGCAAATGCAACTAATGATATAAGTTTATATACTGCTTTGTAAACTCTCCATACCTTTGTAAAATAAAGCTATCCAATTAATTAATAATAAACTCGCCTGTGTTCCAACAATTACCAGAAACAGCAAATAAGGAGTTAAACTCTTCATCTTTTGGATTTTTTTTTTTTTTGTTTTAAAGTTCCCATCAGTGGCTACGGTGGAATGAACCACTGCTTGGTTGATTGTAAAAAGATCAAGTACATTTGAGGTATAAGATTTACTTTTTTTTTAACATCGCTATATAAAATGCTTACTGGTGATATAGTAAACATGTACAAATTTTTGTCTTATTTGCCTTGCTAGCATTACCATATAGGCACTTTTCTACATATTCAAATTAAGAGAATAACTCTGTAATAAGGCATATTCCATGCACACCATTAGAGAAAGGCAAATAAAAAGGGAAGTGTTATGGAGAATGAAATCTGCATGCATGCGTAATCATGCGTTATGCATGAATTCATCCCCACAGTGAAGACGAACAAAGGAAGTTTAACACCGTGCAGATCACATTTAATCATTTACCAAATCTTCATTAAGTTACGCTATTATATTTATTTTCAGGCACCTACCACAGACCTTCAGCTTGCTTTTGAATAATAAAAAACCCTGAAACTTTCTTTTGCGGACACGCAGGTTAGTGAAGCACCAAGCAATCTCTGAGGAGTTTCCAACTATGGGACACAGATAAAAGTCCTCAGAGTCAGTACCGGTCTGCTGCAGTCCTCTCCTAACAAGCGCCTCCAGAATCAAAGGCAGGCAGGTACCTGACAATTAAATTCTCACCGCAACTAAAGGGAGTTTTCCAGTAAGAACTATGCATCCTTATAGCTTTGATGGGTTTTTGATCAAGAGGCAAATAATTTTCTACATGAACCTCACAGTGTGGCTTTAAGATGAGACAAACACATGCAGGATTCTGAAAATAATGTACTCATCCTCATTCTAGACTGGGAATGTTGTCTTACTTAGTCCAAATTACTTCAAAAAAATATTAAGAGTGCACCTTCTCACAGCTTCGGGAAAGGCATGGATATCATGCAAGAAAGCAGTCCACATACAGCATGGACAGATGACTTCTAGCTTTCAGGCAGTCTCTTGCCCTCTCATACAGGATCTTACTAGATATTTCTGGATCATGTTTACTAACAAAAATCTTGTAGCACATATTACATAACTAAAAATACAATAGAAATATAAAGATATCTGGAAAAAAATAAAGCTTTTCACACTCTTACTCCTTCAGAACCAAAGATCGTCATAAGAGTAAGACAATAGAAAAGGCAAAGTCATAAGGATATTGACAGCCCTCAGTTATTAACTGACATTTTATGTAACAAGATGATTCATTATAGAAACCAGCAGCAATGAATTATGATTATACAAAGCAAAACAAAACCTGCCATTAAGTCATCTAGGCTTTACTGAAGTCCCTCCCTCCCCCTAAAATACCACACAGATTTTTGTGCATATAAAGCACATACAGTATGCTATATGTGAATCTTTCTTTTGTGCTTTTTTGACATGCACAAAAAACTGTGCAAGTATCTTAGTAAGGTTGACAGTGAAATTCTGCAACTTATTTAAAACTGAAGCAGTAATCCACATTGGTGATTCAAAGGCGTATGCGTTCTTCCTCTTGTAAAGCGAGCAAATAAAAATAGAGCCATATACATGTTATCAATACATGTATTTATAATTACACACTGATGGAGCAAGAAGAGTTAGCAGGAGAGAGCTAGTGTTAAATATTCAGCCTTATGGTGTTAACAATGCTTCTTCACTTCAGTATACAAAGCCTAGAACTTGGGCCATAAAAAGACTGTAGATCCTTCGTTCCATCATGGAGTGCTTTAGGCGTGGTCACTTCTCCAATGTGGAATGCTCACCCAGTCTTGTTTTAATTGCTGCAGGTAAACAAAGACAAAAATACAACCCTGAGAAGTTTGAACACTAATACAAAACAAGAACTTGCTGAATGACTTAAATAGCATCAGCACTGCTATGATCACATCTGAACCGTTAGCTCATGACAGCCGTGTTTTTAATGGTTCACCTACACTAGTTCTTTAACAATGTACCATTAAAAAGTGAATCATCACAGGGCTACCTATTACAGAGAATCAAATGAGTAAGACTTTCAGAATCTGACATAATGAACAGAACCAAAAAATAGAGGCAGCCTATGCCAAGCATAGAAAAAGTGATAGAAACTCATTTTCAGATCATGCTGTAATACTAGAACTACCAAACAGAATTAGATGGTTTGACACTACAGTTATACATAACGACGTATAGAGCAAGAGTTTACACAAACAAAAATTAAGCTTACGTCTGACAGATTTGGACGGCCCCATAACTGAACAAGAAATCCTCTTCTAAACGTCCTATCATCATTCAAATGTTAAAATCATTTTAGATTAGCCCAATGACCATCAAAACACATCCACTGGCTTCAGGAACCACCTGTATAAATCCCTTTTCTTAGGCTTATCAGAAAGGCTAAAAATTTAAGTAACAACTTTTTGAGTAATTGACACTGGTCTGTCACGGAAGTTCCATTAATAAAAGTCCTAGATCAAAACTATTCAGTCAATATAAAAGAATACTTTGACCTTCATAATACCCTATCAAACAGCAATTATAATGAGCATTTAAGACATCAAAACTTCATGAGACTCTAGAGAAGCTTCAGTATGTATTCTTTTCAGAACAAGTGTAAATACTGTGATACCTGACAGAAAGCAACTCTTTATCCTTTTATACTTTTACATAAATTAGATATGTATGCAAAAACTTGCAAGATAAACTAGTAACAGTCTACAAAACCTAGGATGTGATGACTTGTGCAGCCCTTGTTTTTCATGCTAATACACACAAATTACATAAATGTTTTAAATTGTATATTGCATACACACATTAAACTAAGCACTGAATTCACGCAAATCATGGTTAAGACATTTCCAGATTGCATACTTCTGTTTGGCCTTAGGTTTACAACAGTGAATCAAAAATGAAAAAAAGAAGTATACCTGCTAATACTAGAATAAAATAGGCTTTCCTGCCGTTTTCTCTTGCACGTATGATGTAAAACGTTTCAGGAATTTTGGATATTCACGTTTTGCCACTGCCCGTAACACTGATGCTGGTGCCCATCCTCCTGGGTTCACTGGAAGTAGACAGGAAGAAAGACATTGAAATGCAGCAGATCTACTAAAGGCTAGAAAATAAAATGTAAGGTCATTACTCCTGCAACTCTTTCTGAAGTTACAGGAAAGAATACTCATAATCAGATTTTTTAAATGCCTTTACAGCTTGTACTGTAGTACTCTCCACTCTTAATACTGAAGCTCAGTCCAGTTCTATCATGCCACGTTTTTCCTACAAACATTAACAGGATGCATTTTAAGTCTTTGGGAAATGCTCAAATGGTAGATGACATTCTCTAAGGACTTCCAGAAAACAGCAGAAAAAGAGACTCGAGTTACTACTTAGTTTGAAGAAAACAGAAGTCAGTCTTAACTTCTCAATAACTGCTGCATTTGTCTGTAAAACTGCCACATCTCCAATGTCTTACAGATTATTTTTAAAGCATGTTAAACAAATTTCAACTGATCCTAAAACACGCTTCAATTCACCGGGCAAGTAGTTTGCTGAAAAAGGTTCCATTCCCCACGTAATCATAGTTCAGAATTTATCAGTGAAAATGTATTTGATTAATTGGGAAACTTCTAAAACTTACCCCAGAGTTTAACACCATATAGTAGTACGCCTGCAGTATTTTATCCAATTATATTGCTTCTGTATGGCAAAGATTTACTGACTTTTCCAGACTTTGACTCTTAAGCAAACCATGTAATACATGGTTAAAAGTAACCATGAAGGCAGATGAGCTACTCCAAGTGTTTTATAGGTTCAGGAGAGGAGCTAATGAATACGTAGCTCCAATACTACAATACACTGCTAAATACTGGGTACAGCATTAGTAACAATACAGTTTGGCTCTGATAAATTTTCAGTCAATACCAAAGGTTCTACGAATTAAAAAAATTTTTAAAAATTTACGAATAAAAAAAGTAAACTAGATTATACAACTTGCAAACATCCTCATACAAAACCTATTAGCCCCTTAACACGGAGGGCAAGAACTGTATCTTTACTATCGGTGGCTTTTCAGTCTAAGAAGATAAATCAGCAAAAAAACTCCAATCACAGCAATGTATGAAAACCCCCATACTATTACTGGAACTAAAAGCTGCGGTAAGTCAACCCAGCTGCAGACATTTCTTATGCCCACCTTCCTCCACCCCACGGTTCTGTACTTAGGACTCAGCTACACCCTGCTTCCATTTATTTCTCCCAGAACAGCACACAATGAATGAATGATACCATTCACTGGTTCATGTAGCATGTTAATTCAAGTCTTTCTGAACATGAAGACCATAAGTGTAATGCTATACATACATTTAACTGGCTTTTTATGCCAGTATTCAGCTCCCTAAAATTCGCATGTATCATGAATGTCATACTGAAAAAAATTTCAGACTTACCATTAGCTACGTATGTAATCTTGCATAGGATGTTGTCCCTGCTTATCTCCTTGTTCCCCTCTGGTGGGCTTACTAATGTCTGACAAATCATAGCAATATTTATTTTGGCACGGACACAGCGATTGTTGAGCTGCCAATAAAAGAAAAAAAAAAGAGAAGAAACATTTGTAAGCCTCAAACTAAGTTGCTTTCAGCATACTTGACTGCTAACATTTTAATTTGCTATGAAGTCTAAGACACTCCAGAAGCTGCTTTTGCATTCTAGCACTACATGGACATAATATGAATGTAAGGGAAATGAAATGGTGCATGGTCAG
>NW_010409203.1:9531-13635 GCF_000710305.1 Buceros rhinoceros silvestris
TAGGGAAAGGGTTAAACTGAAATGCCTAAATCTCAGGTTTCTGCTTGCTTAACACGTTACAAGTGAATTACTTCAATTATTGTGGAAAATTACTGAAGAAATGTTTAAAGAATAATATAAAAGCATTTACAAATATCAGTTAGTAACTTTCCCCTTGTAAGCAGCCTATGGTATAGCATTTAGCATAGAAATGCTCCAAATCATCATTACTACTATCTGACAGGATCAAGGCAGAACTATGTAAGATGGAGGTTTAACAGATTCTGTATCTACAATTATACAAGCCTATATCTCACAATAAGGTTTTATTTCCTTACAAAATAACCTCAATTATTCAAAATGTTTTCATTCTTCAGAAATTTTGCTTCTGTTCTGCTGCAGCACCTTAGATCTGCCAACTGGTGACACAGGGCAGGAAACTTTAAAGCTGAGAATGCCTTCATCAGGTCACTGCGCATAACCTGGTTTAAATAGTTTTGCATAATCTCCCCAACTCCCTCACACTAGTATTGCAAACACATCACCTTGTAACAGAAAAATGTTATCTTGAAAGCAGAACTTAATGGAAAATACTCACAGGAGCACTGTCATGTTCCACAGAGAAATTGCACACAATCCACGTTTCAGGATCATTTTCACTGAATGCTGCTATCTTTCTGATGGCAGACAAATACAGCACATCCCTTTGAGAAGCTGGCCACACCCTCTGCAGAGAAACACCTGAATATAAGATTTTCCAGTTTTGCAAATTATGTACCTACTATTCTTAGATATCCTTAGAGGAAAAAACAAGGAAGGCAAACTAGGTCAGCTGTGTTAAGCAGAAGTTTCTTCAAGTCAGTAATTTCATTTTCAAAACTGAAACAGAACACAGCTGTGCTACAGACGCGTATCAGATGTTACATGGCTACACTTAATTTAAAAAAAAAATCAAGGCAAATTCTGCCTTTGAAAACCAGAATAACAAGATGCAATGACTTTGAGTAGATAAAAAGAACAGAAAGAGGCAGTTCCGCTCATGTTCCCTCAACCTCAGGTTCACATTTTAGTTAATGCTTGTATGCTACAAACTGAACTAGTGGTTAAGTATAAATAGATGGATCTACAGTTATTGATGTCTCCAGAGGGAGAGGGAGGGAGGGAGAGAAATATTTAAAACAATTATTATTTCAAAAAAAGCTACTACTTCAGTAATAAGTACAGCTGAAGTGTTATTACCTTATGTGTCTGGTAAATGATAATTGCATTATCAGCTAAATTTTCCACAACATGGAAATTTTCAATTGTTGCTAAAAGAGGAGGGGAAAAAAAAGTCCATCAGTAGACAAGCATAAGTATTAGGTCAATGTTTTAAACAACATCCTTGCTGATAATGCAAAGCTTAATAACCAGTTCCTTACTTTCCCAGTCATTACGAACATCGACATTCCAGAAGTAGTGGCAAACTTCATGCCCTGTTACCCCTTTAACAGCATGGGTAGCTTTCAAAGGATCTAAAACTATTCCATTCTCTTCCACCTCTCTTCTGTATACCTATAGCCAAATGCAAAGAAAGAAATGCGTAACTGAAATTGTCAAAACTGTTAACATTTTAATTGTTTAAACATTCATCATTTTTATAAAAAAACCCAATCCACTTACCTAGAAGACTAATAATACATGAATAACACACTACGTCGGTGTTCTCTGGTAACTACCAATGCAGACATTCTTACATGGCAATTCACATTAAATTACCAGTATTCTAAGAATCTCTACTCTAAAAATGATAAAGCTACCTTATTTTTGGCTATGCACAACAATCTGTACAAGCACACTAGAGCAGCCAACACAGTAACTTGCTACTCTGTAACGTTTCTGTACACTGAATTTACACATCATTTTGATTACAAGATTTAAGCAGGGGAGAATGAGAAAGGAATCTACAAAGACAAAGCTATTTCAAGAGGTATACAAGATTTTGCATGAATAAATATGAGAAGCCACAGGTTTGTGGATTCTAGTTAAACAATGTTAGTATGAGAGAAGTTTTAACAGCATAACTTGGTAAGCGATAGTGCACCCAGAGAATCATAGAATAATTTAGGTTGGAAAAGTCCCTTAGAGTATCAAGTCCAACAGTAAATCTAACACTGCCAAGTCCATCAGACTGAAAGCAGCTGTCTTTATAGCACATCATCTTATATCTATTAAACAAAACTCCAAATGTTTACCTTCATTTCTCCCTCTTCTACCACTAGCTGCCAATTGGCATCTCCTCCTACATCTTGCAAGGAGTATGTCATATGGTTTTGTACCATCTCTTCTACCTTTAAAGGAAAAAAGATACACATTAACTCATTATTTCATCTTCTTGGGCAGTCTGTACAGTACTGGAAGCCACAAGTCAATCCTGTGCAGGAGCTGAATTTAGACAGCAGAGCTTTCTATTGCAGGTTAAGAACAAGCAGGTACTTATGGCTTTCAGAAACAAAAGTCAAAAATGTTGATTGAACTTTCAACTTCACTCTTTACAAGTACTTCCTATCCTTCCTCGCACCTCTAAACTGTCAAAACTCACTATTCCTTTGCAAGACAGTTTTATTTCAGCACACAGGAACTTACTTCAGATACCTCTAAAATGAATTGCAATGTACTGCACGATATTCACCAAAGCGCACTTAAAAAATTGAACAAAGGTTGGGGGGATTGTGAAAAAGACAAGCTTTGAAAAAGTGAATGTGTATTAAGTTGTATTGGAAGAGCAATGAAGTAAATAGTCATGAGCAAGCCATATGTATTCTGTTCTATTGGTATCTTTGCAGAGTTGCTAGCTAGAAAAAAAAGAGCAGAAATGCTTGTATTCAAAAAAAGTTACAATACAGAGACTCTATTATTATAAAATACTAATTTAAAATTATTTAGGATGGCAATTGTATGCTTTTTAAAAAGGCCAAATATTTGATATATTTTTATCAAGGTATGTGAATACCTGATTTTTTTTTTATTCCATATAATGTGCATGAAAGTGGGTGCTGGGACAGGAAATGGATTTTTGTTTTTAAATCTAGAATCTTATTTTCTTTCTTTGGTTCTCCAGCCCTTTCCAAGTCCCACTCCCCCCAAATAAAAACAGAAAGAAAAACATAAAGAATCCATTGCTGTGTAATGTTTACAAGTACTGGAAACACTTTAATTACCTTTTTCCACCCAAAAAATAGATGACTAGTAAGTCCCTGTGATTGACAATTTTCCTGAATTACTAAAAATAACTTTTTTTTTTTTTTAAAAGGAAAAACACTGCAAGCAAAGGTTAGGTAATTGACCAAAGGTCAGTCTAAGTAGTGCATAACCGCAAGCCTGAACCCATAAGTGGGTTTACAAAAATATGAAGCCTTTAGTGCATATAACAGAAAACATATGGAACACATGAAACACAAAAAGCAAAATTAAAGAATACTCAGTGATCTTTTTCTGGTATAGTACAGAATTGAAAGATGTTATTTACTTTTCATTTAAAGCAGTAATTTTGTTTCTACTACATACTCCACGGGCAATAGACTTTAGACCAGGATGAAAAAAAGTAACTGAATCAGGTCAAAATCCTCACAGCACAACATCAAAATAAAATCCACTGGATGGAAATTCTAGTTTATCTTAACTATACAGCTCTCTACAGAAGAAAGTCATCAGTCCATTTTGGAGTTATCTTTGGGTTATTTTTGTTTGTTGTTGTTGGTTTTTTTTAATTACAATGAACTAAACCCACCCACAATATCTGTGTTTCTGTTTTTAGATAAGCCATCTTTTCCTGCAGTTACTAGCAAGTTTCCTACAAAAGACTATTCTATTTACTTTTTTCCAGTGAAACAATGACAGTACAATTTAAACCAGGTAACAATGTGGGCTATTTAAATATTTGATTTACTAGCTCTAGGTCACACTTTTTTCAGAAAAAAGTCCTCACCATGCTCCCGACATTTAACCTGTAACACCTTTGGGTCCCTATGTCTCTTCTTCCGTACCTCCTCTCTTAAGGACAAAGGTTTGTCTTTTGCTGCTCTTTGCTTTCTGCTAAATGCAGAGGGATAAGGCAAACAGAAAGCAGAGAAGAGAAGGCGGCAT
>NW_010409203.1:13720-18120 GCF_000710305.1 Buceros rhinoceros silvestris
CAGGAATGCAATCTAAACAGTTTCTTCTGCTTCATCAAGGAATTGCAGTACCTACAGCTGCCTTCTGCATACTACCTGTCCAAACTAAGTTAACTAAGCACTGGTCACTGTCTGTTGACCTGCACCTATTTCAGAGGCAGAGTCAAGATTCACAGCTTTGTTCCCACTGGAGAGGCCACACTATTCCCTCGGGATTTCTGGCAGCCCACAGGAATGGCCTGCAAAAATCTTTGTAACCTGTATGCCATGCATCCCTGGCCTGAACATTAACTGGGAAGTGCTTGACTTTAAAGGCCCTCAGAACAGCTCTATTTCAAAATCGATAGTCTTTTAAACAAAAGTGCTCTGCAAAACTCTGCAGTGTTTTAAGCCCACAGCCTCAGACTCATCTGGTAGAGTCAAATCAATGCTTTTTGAGGCACACTGAAGAACCAGCTCCCATCAGAACATGTTTATGTCTTAATCTTAAAAACAAGGCTGCAAGTTTCTACTTAAGTGACAGCAAAACCCCCTTTGTACAAACAAAGTCTATGAACAAGTCACATTTATTGAGAATCAAGATATTAGCTTGCCTTTCCAAAAGGCAAATCTTCAGCCTGGGAACAGAGCCCAGTTTCGTATTAGTAAGGTCCAGAGCAGACTGCCACCAAAAGAAGGTATGCTGCTTTTCTCCTCATGCTCTATGTTGTCTTTCATTTGCTTGTTCATTAGCAATGAAGCTCTAGAGCAGATCAACTAACTTGTTAATCCGGCAAAAACTTGTTCTAGGGAAGATATTTGGGGAGTGCAAGTGCGTGTGGAGAGAGTAGTTTCCTTTAAGATTATCTTTTCTACAGTGAGTCCATTAACCTGAAACTGTAATCAAAGGCACTCAGTAGTGACTCCTACTATAGCAGTATCCATGCATTAGCTGAAGAGAGCAACAACTTGACTCCAATCCATTTGATTCTGATCATTAATCTCAATTTAGGTGCTGGACTTGGTTCACCTCAGATTCTTTTTTAGATGGGTAGGTTTTCAGCCACAGTAGTGCTATGATACTTAGGTTTATCATATGAATGCACAAATGTTATCAGAGGCATGAGAGGTGAATATGAGGAGGCCTGCATATTTTAGCAGCTATGAGTTTCCCTTGTATTGAACTGCCCATGTACCTATCCATAACCTGACAACCAGTTCCCATCTCTGGAATCAAACTTGCTTTCTATTACTTGATTTTCCTCTCCTCCCAAACTAAAACAAACGTGAAAACTAACTTGACTACTGGACTACCAGTAGCTGAGCCTATCAGTGTTGTGCGTTATGACCTGCATATTTTTCCCCTTGTGCTAAGTTCAAATTTCTGACTGCAAAAAGTCAAGGCAAGTGTTGGGATTTCAGTCCAATAAGCAAGTCCTTAAGTGTTAGGGTCCTGCTCATAAAGCTAGTAGGTCTGCAGGTGGTATGATCCCAGTCTCTGTTAAAAGAAAATCCACTCCTTCTTTGTGAAAAAGCAGGTTGTTTGCAGCATTATTTAATAAAACTTCCAAAATAACAGATCTCAGAAGAAAGCTCCACATTCACAATCACATACGGACCACTGGAGAGGGAAACTACAGGCATGAATGCCATGTCTGAACAACTTCTTTTGAGACTAAAGAAAAAACCACATGAAGTCATCTGTCTAGATCTACTCTAAACTATGATCTTGAGAGCAAGCTCCTACAGTAATTTTGTACATTACTGGAATATGTCACTATGAGTTCATGGACATATTCAGAATACCAGACTTCTTTTCTAAAGGAAAGTGAACATCTTGATACTCTTCAGTAAAAATTCTCATAGACACAAAATAATATTTTATTACCTTTCACTAATAAAAGTAGTGGTAGAGGTAAAAAATGGTAATAGTGAGCCTTAGCATTTAGTATCTTAATATAATTATAAACAAATGTTAAAGACAAAAATGAAACCTTTGATTTGTACACAATGAAAACTATTCAATTTGAAGCAAAGGCCATCTCTGGCCCACACAAACAGGTGTTACTCTACTTTTATTATAAACTGTAAAGCAAAATCTTCAAGTTACAGGCATTTTTTCTTAAAGGTACTGAATTAAATCCAACAATTACACAAGATTTGGGTCTTTGCACAAGTGACAGGCATGCAAGCTAAATGTAAAAAGACAACCATTTATTACAGGAATAGAGAACTCCTTTGTTTGTCTCAACGTAGTAGTTTAAAGCAAGCAGTGGTTTATGTAACAAAAAACCCAGGTTCTAGAGAAGAGGATGAGATACACCAAAGATATGCAACCCCCACTCTACACATTAATACAGTACCTGGGCGCTGAATCTGTGAACATCATCAGAGGCACTGACTAGATCAATGGAAGACATGGAGGAAGAGCGACTATAGGGCTACCAGAGACAGACAAAGAAAAAACCAAGTAATCAGAACAAAGGCACAACAGAGCATTCAGTACCAACTTGCAAGCAAAAGATAATGAAGAAAAGGAAAACAAAAGCACCATAAGCAGCAAGCACAGCAGCGAATGCTGATTTCATGCACCTATTATGTATTATGCTCCAGTGTAGCCCTGAGAGGAGCATAGTGTTTCCAGTAACACTAGAAAAAGGCACTTGATCCTGATACAAGCAATTAAATTTTTTTATTTTTATAAATTTTTAAAATTCAATTGAATGAATTTTGGTGAAGCTATCTCAGAAACACTGAAATTACTTGGGATTTTTCCCTTATTATCCACTGACAAACTCTATACAAGTTGAATATTCTAAATAGATATTCAAATGAGTATTTTTCAAACCAAGACAGGAAACAGTCCTCCAATTCCAGCTACGTCATTTGAAAGTGAGCGAACCATTGAAAGTTACTAGAAACACCTAAGAAAAATCTCACCTACCCATACAAAGTAGTATATAGAAATATCATAGGTCAGACTATTATTCAGAAGAGATCATGAGAAGTATCTTACCTTTTGGACAAATCTATGGTTCCCCACAGCAGAATATGCATCTCCAGAAGGTAAGGATGTTGGCCAGTGTAATCTAACCTTTTCACTTTGGGACTGCAACAAAACAGGTTTAATTAGTAGTAGTCAGCTGCTACTGGGTGGACTATTAAACTGAATGAGTCATCTTCAATCTACACAGTGGTCACAACAACTAATGCTGGGCATGACAAGCATGAAGCTGTCATCCTTCTGGAAATCTCAGTAAGTGAAAGGAGCTGAAGTCTGGATTTGCCTATACTTCAAGGTGTGTTTCTGAGTTAAGGAAAATAGATCAGCAGCACTGAAGATACACGAAGTAGTGCAACAGTCACTCCAAGCTTTTACTCTCTGCTAAGAGACCCCAACATAGGTAAACTTTGTTTGGTACTGTATGTCCCCTGGGAAGCGTTTTAATTCTTAACTAAGTCATTGTTATTTACTATATTCATAAGGCTAAACGCTTTTAAGACAATGGATGATGCATGACTTTGTTATTCCCTCTTATTTTCTTTACTGCTATATGTTCTCATATTCTATATATTTCCTCACATGCATCTTGTTTCTTTTTGATCCTTTTTCCTGGAGTGTATTCAAGAAATGAGTTAGAGAAGTAGCCAGAGTCCACAGGATTTTTAAACAAACCCAAACACCAACAGAGCTACGTCTTTTCTATTTCACATACTGCTAGAGTCAAAAGAAACTTCAGAGCAATAATTAAGTTTTGAGAAATGGCTGCAGTGTTCACTATTCTTATTTGCACAGGGCATCAGTTACATACAAAGATAAGTTTTATACAGCTTGCTTAGAAATTGAACTGGAGACAAACCATTAACACTTATACTATCCTTTTCTGTGTAAGCTGTGAAGTCACTTTTTCAAAATTAGTGTTAGGTAACAACATTTAACTGTAAAAATATTACGTGAGTTCCTCTTAGTGTCAGAATGAAGCATCTAGAGCATCAGAGATGCATGTCAGGACTGAGTTTAAGTCACAGAACTTGTCCATGAAGTACCCATCATTAAGACATTTTTCAAGTATCAATACCTGTTCTTCCATTTTATCCTGTCTATCGAGAGCAGCTTCAACGGCATCAAAGAATTCTTCTTCATTAATCAGACTATTAGGACCTTCCTAGAGCATAAGAAACAAACTAGTTCAAAAGTTTGGAGACATGAGAGTTCCACTTCAGTTTAACACTAAAAATATGTAAAAAAGCTTATAATTGATGGAAGCAAATTTCTTCTGTGTACATCAAATACTTTCACCAATATTCTTAGATTACAATTCTTAGATAACGATTCTTCTGAAAACCCTACTTGTTAAAGGAAGTTACTCCCTCTAACTAAAATTTAGGGATAGCTCTATAAAGAAGAAAAAATATCCAGGACAGATATATATAATATATAT
>NW_010409204.1:0-8765 GCF_000710305.1 Buceros rhinoceros silvestris
AACAGCCCCCCTTTTCAAACCGCGACACCCTCAAACATTACATTATCAAAAAAAGATTTACCCCATGAATGGTTAAAAACTGAGACATAATGCTTGAAAAATACTTTATACATAGCAGCAGCTATGGGTGCTATGAACAGTCACTTCCAAATAAAAATCCACATCCCTACAAGGCAAATCTGTCTTTTCAACAATTAATTACCTACATTTCTGCATATGCTCTACCCTAAAAGTCAGTTTGCCCTTTGTAAAAATTGAAGGTTTTTTTAATATTTCCAGCAAAATTTAGTCAGATCGCCTCAGCAAAAACAGCTACTTTGCCAGCTTACTTCCTGACAGACACACACACACCAAAAAAAAAAAAAAAAAAGAAAGAAAGAAAGAAAGGAGCCGTGTCTGTAACGGACGAAAAACTGCATGGAAAAGTAGAAGCACATTAGAGGAGAGCAAGAAAATTGTAAGTAATGGATATTCACACCCTTCAGACACAAGAGCTTGAGGGAAGTTGCTCACTTAGCAGCAGAGATGGGATATGAACTGTACCAGATAGCTGTATGTTTCAACACAGTTAAACTATCATTTGCCATCTACCGTGTCTGTAACGGACGAAAAACTGCATGGAAAAGTAGAAGCACATTAGAGGAGAGCAAGAAAATTGTAAGTAATGGATATTCACACCCTTCAGACACAAGAGCTTGAGGGAAGTTGCTCACTTAGCAGCAGAGATGGGATATGAACTGTACCAGATAGCTGTATGTTTCAACACAGTTAAACTATCATTTGCCATCTAAAATGATGACGAACATTAGGGAAAACAAAGTTCAAATTTTATTTTGCAAGTCAAAACCACCTTGTGCTATTTTTTTTTTAATAATTGTCTTGGAAGTAATATTGCATGTCCAAAGAACGGCAACGAAGCTGGTGAAGTGTCTAGAATGCAAGTCCTATAAGGAGCAGCCGAGGGAACTGGGGTTGTTTAACCTGGAGAAAAGGAGGCTCAGGGGAGACCTTAATTGCTCTCGACAGCTACCTGAGAGGAGGTTGTAGTGAGGTGGGGGTTGGTTTCTTTTCCCAGGTAATAAATGATAGGGCAAGAGGGAATGTTCTCAAGTTGCAGCAGGGGAGATTTAGATTGGACATTAGGAAAAACTTCTTCATTGAAAGGGTTGTAAAGTATTGGAATAGGCTGCCCATGGAAGTGGTCGAGTCACCATTCTTGGAGGTATTTAAAAGACATGTAGATGCGGCACGTGGCGACATGGTTTAGTGTTGGACTTGGCAGTGTTATGTTTACAGACTCGATGACCTTAAGAGTTTTTTCCAACCTAAGTGATTCTATGTTTTTTAGTAAAATAAGGTTCACATCACTTTCACTCAAAATATAGTTTGCCCTCTCATTTTAAGGAGAAATACTTTAAATTATTAAGAACAATGCATAGCCAGTAGAGTGCAGAAGCTGTGATGTAACCTTCCTAAAACAAGATTTTATAGCATGGTACAAACTGAACTTGCTCTACAATCTTCATCACCAGTTCTTCACAGAATGAAATGCACAGTTCTTCCTTGGAAAACGAAAATGTCCATTAGGTTACGGCCAATGCCGAAATGAGCAGATTGCCTCTATGTTTTGCAAGAGCCCCTTTTGCCACTGTCACGAAGGCAGGTTCCACTGGAGATTGAAGGCACTGATTCAGCTGCATGCTTTAATATGCTTTCCTCTTATTATAGTAACAGTATCACGTCTGTCTTGTTTAAGCTTAAGACAGCATTTTCTAAATCTATTTGCTTATCTCATTCAGACAACCTGTCATCCCTCTAGGGGTACTGTCCATTTCTTTTGGAAAGCAGATCAAAGCAGGATGTTGTCAGCATATTAGCAGCAACGCAGCCCATGACATCCACAAAGTGAGAAATTTCAAAAATTATAGCAGAGAGAAAATACTCTCACACAAAGCTTTTAGGAGTTGCTTTAATCAAGTTACAACATATTGCAGTCTGTATTGTCTAGATAGCAATGGGGGTTTTTTACGCCTACGTGTATATACATATGGAAAAATTCTGTTCTTCAGTCACATCATTTTTACTACTTCTTATATTGCATAAACCAAAATATCTAGATATTTTAGTACACAAAACAGTTCAGAAATAGCTCCATTTCAGCCCTACCTCATAAATAAGTGGAATTATTTTCCTTGTTACTATTTTATCCAATTTCTTACCTGAGTAAAGTCTATACACTTGGATTATCTCAGTATGAGGGCTTTTTTCACCTTTCCTTTTCCTGTAGTGCTAACTGCTGGCCAGATAAGTACCTTTGTGTTTTTCTTTCTACTTGCAAGTCTGTTTTTTTAAACTCCATATCCTCAAAGAATTCTTCATTATACCATACTACCTGATTTTTACTTAAAGATTAATTACTTTTTGCTTTCACAAAAAGACATTTTCTTAAACAATATCTTCCTTGCATTGTCCCTGAGTATTTTTTAATTCCTAAGATTTCTTAATTTATCAAAAATATTAAATCTATTATCTTTGAACTATCACATTCTGTGGGTTAGTCTCCAAAATTACAAATTCGTGTATAGTTTAGGATTAAAATAGATCAACTGGATTCCAAGTTAAACATAGAAATATATTTCCTATGATTTATCTGTTCCCAACAGGTTTAGCTTTGCCTTCTGATAAAACTGAGTTCCACCATATTCATGACTACTATCCTGGCCTCACTAACACTGTGGACAACCTAACCAACATAAATAAGTCTTTCTTGTGTTAAAAATTTTGTGGAAAAAATCTGAAAAAAGTCCATCTTCACAAATCAGGCAAACATGATCTTATGCTGCAAATGTAGATTTAACAGTCTCATTAAGAGTCATGATCAGTCATCAGAATCACAAAACAGAAAATGTGTACGTACCTCATATTTACTTTATTCTGGAGATGATAACAGTTTTATAGTTAAGGTATTTTGTGGATTTATATTTTACTTCAAAAGAGTGACAATCTCCCTGTTTCTTTATTATGGTTTTACTTTTAGCTCATTTACTCTGTTTTCTTTCCATCTTACTAAGAAAATACACACAGTAGAGTGCTAGACTTCTCATGACTCCAATTTCACAAGTGGCTGTAGAGACATGTTTTTTCTTTCAGAAAAACAGTCCTTCAAGTGGCTTGTATTCATTTCCACAGGTTCCATTAAAAACCATACTGAACAGAAACTACACAGATTGCGGTTAAACCGCTGATCATATATAACATAAATTCTATCAAATAATTGTTTATGTGGGCTTGCTATGACACTTGGGGCAGATAATCTGAAGAAAGTCAAAGCTACGTGGTGATTGGCAGACCTACTGTTCACACAGTCAATTTAGAATACAAAAGCAATAATCCATTGATATATGTTAAGTATTTGAAAAATGCCTGTCTATTTTAGAGGAAGACAAGGAAGACAAGGTATTCAAAACCACTCTCAACAAGCTTTGAATCATCATGGCAACTGGGAGAGGTGCCTCATGACTGGAGGAAAGTTAATGTCACTCCCACATTGAAGAAGGGCAAGAAGGAGGACCTAGGGAACCACAGGCTGGTCAGTGTCACCTCAATCCCTAGGAAACCGGTGGTACAATTAATCCTGAGAACCATTTTCAGCCACAAGAAGAACAAAAAGTGATCAGGAGTAGTCAGCATGCACTCACCAAGAAGTCATGCTTGACCAACCTGATGACTTCCTTCAATGAAATGATTGGATGAGGGAAGAGAAGTGCATATTGTCTACCTCATATCCAGTAAGGCTTTGCACACTGTCTACCACAGAGATCCTCACAGAGAAGCTGATGAATTCCACGCTGGATCAGCAGACAGTGAAGTGCATTGAAAACTGGCTGAACAGCTGTACACCGAGAGTGGTGATCAGGGGCACAAAGCTTAATTGGAGGACAGTTACTAGTGGTATACCTGGGGGGTCCAGTCCTGTTCAATATCTTCATTAACAATCTGGATGATTGGGGTATCATACTCTCTGCAAGTTTGCAGATGACACCAGACTGGGAGGAGTGGCCGATACACCAGAGGGTTGTGCTGCCATCCAGAGGGTTCTCAGCAAGCTGGAGGAATGGGCTAACAGGAATCTCATGAGGGGAGTGCAATAAGGGGAAGTACAACATCCTGTATCTGAGGAGGAACAATCCCCTGCACCAGAACATGCTGGGGACTGCCCAGCTGGAAAGCAGCTCTGCAGAAAATGACCTGGAAGTCCTCCCAGCCTTGCGCCATCTGTAAAGCCAATGACTATACAACTTAATAAATTTCTCAATAATTTAACAAAAACACTGAGCAAAGTTGCTTCCCAAAGAGATCACTATTCAAAAAAAATCCTTCCATAATAACAGTAACTATCTACAAATACTTTTTGGCAACTCTTGACACCGAGTATATCGTATTTTCAGTTTCTTCAAAGCCTTATTCTTCATATGGACAACACTGGTAAGCAGAACAAACTTTGCTGCATTAAGGAAACCGGGGATACAAAGGAGGTACTGAGGTGTCGTGAATAAAATGTAATATTGCCAGTATCTAACAATAACCAATAAAGAAAAACTTCACTCAATATTATATGCAATTTTCTAAGAACTCAAGTGAGGACATCAGAAACAAAGCTCAGAATAATATATTGCCTTACAGAATATCATTTTTATGGCCTATTTCTCCATTTACTTTTGTGCAAATTTCTCACTGCATATTCTCAAAAAATAATTCACAGCTTTCATGATCTGCAAGTATGAAAATTCATTTAAATATACATGTTTAAAAACAAACTAAAACTGATTCTGCCTGGAAAATAATTAACAACAAGTTATATATATGTTTTAACCAGCTATGCATGGGTCCAAAAGCAAACATTTCTTTTATCATGTGAACTTGCAAGGCATTCCCCTTTAGAAGAAAGAAAAGACAGCAACTTAACTGTTTAAAGCTTAAATGGTATCAGAAGTCACATTTTAAGAATTTGAAATAATAAACACTTTTTAATTTCCCTTTATTTAAAGAACATATTCAGTTCTGTGCTTTCAGTTCTACTCTCAGACTGAATGTCCTAGCTTTGCCAGTTTCTGTTAAATCTTAAAATTTTCAGTAGCAAGAAAAGTAAAACTTTTCATATGGGCTTAGCACTGTAAAAGGTCCATGAATGAAATACTGGTTCTATCAAAGTCAAAATTCTCTCAGCTTTGACAGACCCAAGATTTCACCTTATATCTGCTAAAGTTTTCTAACTTTACAGATATTTCAGAAGCATGAAAAAAATGAAATTACATTTTCCTGATCCTTAAAAAGCTCTCCAAACATATAATGTAGATTTGTATAGCGTTCTATGCATGACCAATATCACAAATACCATGCATGTGTACAGACATGTGATATACAATTCTACATGTCTTATCATTCCAGCTCCTCATGCACACCACTTCACTGGGAGTTTCGTGTATGGAACATTAGCAGAAAAAGGAGCAGTATTAACTCCTTAGATTATTTTCTGATATAATCACTCAAGTTACTGATAAGGAGAGTACAACCTGATTCTCAATTTCCCTTTGCAAACGAGGGGTCAGAGAGCAAATGGCATCAGCTTGTAAAATGTCCTTAACAGGATGTTTTAAATGGATAATTATTTTAAACATACTCTCCAGTATGTTTTAATGCTATACAGACATTACTTAGTCTACAGAGAGCAGCTTACTTACGTCTGGGGCTCCTTTTCATTTTGCTGTTTTTGCTGTGGTTGAAGAACGTTATTTACCAGCTCAGTGATCCCACTAAAGGGAAACCACCTGTTTAAATAAGCAAATAATGTGACTGAATAACCAATAAAACCACACTAGTTTAAATTTTTTCTTATCCAATATTAATAGAAATATACAGGCGGAAAAGCTAGAGCCAATGGGAACGTTAGCTGCAAAACTAAGTCAGCCACTAAAGATGTAAGGGAAAAAAAGTTTTACAGTTCACCAGTTCACAAGCAGGCAGCAAGAACCTACATCCAGCTAACACGTGGATGAAGTAAGAAGCTGCAGGCAGCTCTCTTACAAGCCAGTCAGGAAGCAGATGACAAACTAACTGCAGCCTATCAGGTATTAGTGAAAGCTAATACCATCAGAGGTGCAGGGAGCAGAACACGGCAAAGGTAGAAAAGTCAAGCCTATTGCATTTTTAAGATCTTTTACTTACTGTGTCAGCTGTGGTTTTTGCTCTTCTTTGACCCTAAAAAGATAAGTTTGCACAACTGAGTGCAACATGTTTTAAAACAACTACTCTGAAGTTCTACAATCTGTGTCAAATGGGCAGGAGAAATGTCTTACTTCAAGTTAAGATTTCCTTTACAATTTATTGTATATTTAGATGAAGTTGTATTCTGTGATTATTTCCATTTAGGATTAAAAATGGTGAATGTGTCTAAAGGATCTAAAGTATTAAAAGTACTAGAAGTATCTAGAACTTTCAGTTACAAAATGAAATCGGTGATGTTCTACAACTGGCTTCCAATTCTTTGTACAGAATATCATGTTAGAATATTTCCAGCAATACATTCAGCTATGCATGGGAAGGTGCTTTGATTATTTTAACTATAATCTATTTTTTATTATTTTTTTACAACCAAATTGTCTATCATAATTCAAGGTGAGTTTATAAGATCTAACATGCCATTTAAAATGCAATCTCCTCAACCCATAGATTAAAGGAAAATATGCACTATATTTTTTAAACTACATTTATTAAACTACAATGATGTCAGGGCCAGCAAACAACGCAACTCAAAAAACTAAAGAAGGAAAACTAAGGAATTCTACTCTTGAGTAAACTTTACTAGGACCTGATAAAAGAAATAACTAGATAATAGATACAATAGGTCTGTATAGTACTGATTAATATTTGTCCATTGTCTTTGGGAAAATATTCTATCTGGAATACGTGCTTTAACTTGGGTGAGCAAGCCAATGTTCTATGCAATTCCTCTTCAACAATGGAGGCATATACTCACAGGAATATTTACATCCTCTAACTGCAAGTATTGGTCTTAAATATCAAGTTAGGATCTAGCTTGCCTATATATTGAAAAACCCCAAAACCGCTCCTAAATAGATATTCTGAATGTCTTCATGAAGAATACTCCCTTACCTAACTAAACAGATAATGTAGGCTCCCAATTTAAGTGGATGCTTAAAGTTCGACAGAAAATTAAAGCTCACCAAAATAGCTCCACATCTCCTCCACCATATGACATACAGTGAATACCTCTATAAACAGGGTTCAGTGACTACACAGGAACTAAATAAGTGGACATTAAGACGCACTAAAAACTTTCCAAAACTGATTACAGAAAGGGAAAACTGAACATGCAGCACAGAGTAAAAAGTCTTCTAGCATGGTTTTGCCTCTTCAGCACTTTAGAAATTTATGTAAAAAGAAATGTTCCAACACTAAAAACAAAACCCCACAACAAACAAAAAACCCCAAAAACAAAAAAAAAACCCCAGATATGTTCCAAACATATTCCAAAGATAAGAAATATTAAAATAAAAATTTCACATGCAATTCCACTCTGCCGTGCACCTTCATCATAATAAATTCTTTAACCACTTTAATCAACAGATTGCATACTAGGTTTTCAACACAGAAAATTCACGGGGCAGGGAATCAAAGCATTTCCATCCATCTTCCGCTTGGCAGCATCGGACATTTAATTCAGGTCCCCCGAGATTACGAGCCTAAAAGTTCTATATGGTCAATTGTTAGAAAAAAATGCTCACAGAGAATGATTCAGAGCTCCTAAGTTGCATGCCTAGAGCTAGACACTCTAAATATCACCTCTTTGGCAATTGGACAAAGAAAACTGAATATGCAGCTAATCATTATATTCCTCTCCATATATGACTTCCAAACATATTTCCAAACATATTTAGTAACATAGTTACTACTTCATTACAAATTTTTCTATTTAGCTGAACAAAGGGAATCTGAGCGCTTCACATAATCAGATTACAATCAACATCTTTCCTTTGGATAGTGACCATAGTCAATATTTTTCACAAAAAAATTTAAAAATCTCAAATAGATCAAAATGGAGTAAGATCAAAATTGCAATACTGCACACTAATTCCGAGCATGCCATCTGAAATCTTTGGTATTTTTTTTTTATCATCTTTACATAACAGTATATGTCTGGTGACTTCAGTTGCAAACCCTTGGTGTTTTTGAAAATCTTACAATCAGATTTTTAGTTTAGCACTTTAGCAGACACTTTGAAAACCTGCATTTTAAATTATTTTCTCAGCATTTTACAGGAACACTGTGTTCTAAATCAAGACATAATTTGACCCTACAATCCAAAATATATCTCCTATGAAATAATCTTTTCTCCTCCTACAGTTTTGTGTCTCATCCACTATATGCTTTCCCAGACAGCAGTTATGTGAGGACAACAGCTTCCATTATTATACAACTGTGACGCATTCCTTGAGCACCCTCCATACATCCTTCAGTCCTTGGATTAGGCAATGATCTTCCTCGACTTTATGTGATGGATTGGCAGAAAAATGTCCTTTTTAGGAGAATTTGCTTTAACTAGCCAATTGTATTCCCTACCATTTGACGTCAGCTGCATCTCCATTTTTCATTGGTTAAAAGTTTTTGCAGGTTTGTTCAATTTTCACGCTGTTTCTGCTTTAAAAAAGTCGTCCTGCGCCCATGAAAAGGCAGTCTTTCTGCAC
>NW_010409205.1:0-202 GCF_000710305.1 Buceros rhinoceros silvestris
GGGATGAACTGGGAAATGCGTATATGTTTTGTTTTTTTAGTTTAAGAAGTCACCGTGAGTGGCAGAGAGATCGTGGAGTGAATATAGTACCACAGGGTCCTCTGGTACTGCTTTAGAGAAGGATCGAAAGAGCAGGCCGTTAAAACGCCGTTGCTCTGCATGTAGTATTAGAAAGAGACGTTTTTGCAGTTCCGGGGATGGG
>NW_010409205.1:416-728 GCF_000710305.1 Buceros rhinoceros silvestris
CCCGCGGGCAGCGGAGGGACCCGGGAGGGACGATGGTAAATCAGAATCGGAGGGGGAAACAGCTAAGAGGTTCACCCCGGTGGCGGGATCTCGTAAAAAGCTTGGCTGCGAACACTTTGACTGAAGCAGAAAGCAAGGACAGCAGTGGCAAGGGTTTTCGGGCAGAGCGGAGCAGTGAGAGGAAAGGGCGGCGCCGACGGGAGCGGGACGGTCTGACCGGTCGCAGGCGCCAGGCTGGCCGGTCCCCCCTTACCCCCGCCAGCGGCCGTTCGTGCAGTTGCGGAAATCCCCCGCTCTCCCCCCGTCCAAAGC
>NW_010409206.1:0-267 GCF_000710305.1 Buceros rhinoceros silvestris
TGGGGTTCCCCGCTCCCCCCGTACGTCCCCGCCGTCCGGTAGTAGTTCTGCTCGCTTAAATACGGCACCACTCCCAAAGCGTTGGGGTCCGAGACGGAGTAGCGAGCCTGCATCATGGAGAGGGGCTTCCCGCGGCCGGGGAGGAGAGGCCGTCCGGTAGTAGTTCTGCTCGCTTAAATACGGCACCACTCCCAAAGCGTTGGGGTCCGAGACGGAGTAGCGAGCCTGCATCATGGAGAGGGGCTTCCCGCGGCCGGGGAGGAGAGG
>NW_010409207.1:0-447 GCF_000710305.1 Buceros rhinoceros silvestris
AATCTCCGTGCCGCGGCTCCTCCCGTCCCGGTCCGCTCCCCTCCGCCTCCCCCGCAGGACGTTCTGTATTGTCGCCCTCCCGCCCCGCTGCCTCCAGCCCAGACCCGCCAGCTCCCCAGAGAGAGGGATCCGCTCAGGTCCTCTGGGACAGCCCCACGCAGCAGGGCCGGGACTCCCGGTCCCAGAGGACGTGGAGCGGAGTGATGGGTTCCAGCCTGCCGTCTCCGTGGACAGGGGCAGGCAGCAGCGCTTTGCTGGAACAGGGGAGCTGCGGGTGGGTTGAGGCACGGGCGGGTTCTAGGGAAATGTTCATAGGTACCAGGAGCCGCACTAGGAGGTCAACCCAACTGCTCCCTCAAACGCTGCTCTCCCAGGAGCTCTGTCCCCAGCCTTGCTGGAGCAGGCTGGGGCTGGGAGCCTGCAGCCGCCACCACATCTTCCCAGCTC
>NW_010409207.1:584-1749 GCF_000710305.1 Buceros rhinoceros silvestris
CCGCGTTTTAGCACTTCCCAGCTCCAGTTCTCAGCTTTGTCTTTAGCAAGGATTTTGTGAAGGGAAGAAACGCTTCAGTGTCTCTCAGCTTCCTCCTGTCCCTCATTCTGGGGTCTCCTGCGAGTCTCTCCCTCGTAGGTGTTGCCCTGTGGCACTGAACCACATCACAGCTCTTGTGATCCTGTCGGCCACAGTCCCCCTCAGCAGAGCAGCGCTGGCATCGGGTGCTACAGAGACGAACTGAGGAACACAGGCATTTGCTAAAGCCCTCAGAGATGGCCAAGAGGCCATCCCACCTTTTGACCTGACCTGCTACCCCTGAACAACCAGCGCTACCTGAATGCTGCTGATCACCCAAAAAGCCAGCGCCTGACCCAGGTGGCAAAAGCTGTGGAGCAGCCACATGTTAACACATATGAGAGCCACAGCTGGGCCAGCGCAGAGTACACGTCCAGCCCCGCGAGGCTGTGAGTGCTGGGAACCTCAGCCTGCCTCTGCTTGGGAAACTGCAGAGCCGAGCAACCCATCAGCCAGTGGTGCGCTGGGCGAGGGCTGCATGGGAAGAAGCTGGCAGAGCTCCTCATACTCGCCCAGCTGACGAGCCATGACCTAGATTTCACGGGGAAAGTCCAGGGATGGCTCCAAATCTTGCTGTTACTGTTGGAAGAATTTCCTCCCTCAACCTGCTGGCCACACTGCTGGGGATGAGCCCAAGAGGTGGTTGGCTTCTTCTGGGCTGTGAGCACCTGTTGCCAGCTCACCTCCAGCTCTTCATCCACCAGCATCCCCAAATCCTTCTCCGCGGGGCTGCTCTCCGTCCATCCATCCCCGAGGCCGTGCTGATACTGGGGGTTGCCTCAACCCAGGCCCAGGATCCTGCACTTGTCCTTGTTGAACCTCAGGAGGGTCACACTGGTACACTTCCCCAGTTTGTCCAAGTGCCTCTGGATGGATCCTGTCCCTCAGGCGTGTCCCTGCACCACTCAGCTGTTGTTCCCAGCTTGCCAATCTTGCTCATTAAGGGGGTTGTGTTTTCTCTGACCTTCCTTTTCTGGTTGACAGACCTGTAGAAGCTCTTATTATTCTGTGCATCCCTTGCCAAGTTCAGCTACAGCCACAACTTGACCTTCCTGATCCCATCCCCACATAACCTGCAGTGTCCCTA
>NW_010409207.1:1900-3577 GCF_000710305.1 Buceros rhinoceros silvestris
TGCCCCCGCCTCTGCAGTTCCTTCTCACCCTTTAGTTTGACGAGCAGGTCTCAACTCAGCTGTGCTGGTCTTTTCTCTTTCTTGCTTGATTTCTTACGCCTGCGGATCAAGACCTCTTGCACCCTGTGGAAAGTGTCATTAAAGATCTGCCAGCTCTGCTCTGCTCTGCTTCCTTGTCCCCGAGGCCGTTTCCCAGGGGGTCCTGTTGACTAACTCCTTGAGCAGCTGGAATTTTGCTTTCCTCAAATCAGGGTCCTGGCCACACCTCAGGACTGCGAACTCCTCCGGAGCAACATGCCATCGGAATCACAGCTCAGCTCAGTCCCATGGCAAGAGTATCACTTGAAAAAAAATAAATAAATGCCGATATTAACTAGATACCCAGAGCTGATAAAAATACCCACCAAACCAGTGGAAGAGCACAGACTTTTTCCGTAATGAACAAAAGCTCAATGCTGCTCTCAGCTGGACATGTGTTCTCTCTGTGCAGCTCCAGTTCCGATAGAGATTATTCCTTCATAATATATTTTTTATGGTACACATGAGACCTCTGAAATGCAGTGTCTTGTGTCCTGTAAATCATTTCCTGTAACTTGTGGATTCCTTTTCAACTGCATTACGGTAATGTGGATGTTAAGGGACTAACTCGAACTGACAGGAGCAAAGCCTCCATCCCTCACCACGGCTTCTGGCCTCACAGCTCGAAGGCACTGCACTGCCCGTGCCCCCACGGCAGGCACTGGGCCTGGGGGGGTTCCCCTGGAGTGCTGCAGGGCCCTCAGGGTGGCACGTGGCCCCTCCCCAGGCTGAGCCGTCCGAGAGGCTGCTGCTAATTTACCCATCAGACTCGAAGCTTTAATGAGTACCCCAAGTAGTGCAGCTTGGGTCATGGTGGGGAGCACATGGTGCGGGACTGATGTTCTTGGGAAGCCCTGAGCAGAGAGGGTTTGCTCTGCAGCTCTGCTTAGCTCAGAGGTATGTCCTTCCGCATAGCTCTTATGGTATGTATAGATCTACCTTGGGAGAGACACATCCTCCTCATACAAGGAGACATGTTCACTCCAAACTGGAGACCCCACAGACAGCCTGCTGGCATCAACAAGCCTGCTCTCAGGTTTCCCAATATCACACCAAACAACAACAAAAAAGCCCCAGAAATTGCTTTCAGTCCCCAAAATACAAGATAAACCTCAAAACAGGCACCAGTTAATGACGAGTCGCAGTGCCTTGGTCTGTCTAACACAGAGCACACATCTGAACCGCAGCGCTTAGCGAAGTGCCCTGCTTCGACACGCCTGTGTCTCCTCTCCTGTGATGTGCTGCTCAGAAGACTAATAGGATTTGCAGGCAAATCATACATAACGAAAGACTATTTCTGCTTGGGCACCAGCTTCCAGCCCAGAGGAAATTTTACAACCAGAATGTAAAGCCCTCTAAAACAAATGGTTTAGCCTTAAATGCCTGCTGCCTGGGCTCTGGCTCGTTTTATTCATCGCAGAACGTGTATTTCTCCTCCACAGATGTCAAACGCATCCGTGAGCAGAGCTGGTGGTGTTCAGCCGGTGGATGCAATAGGAGCTGATGGAGTGTAACGCTTTATTCGACAGTTCTGCGTTTGAAGGGTTCTGTATTTACACTGCATACCTGCACACTGCGATCCCATTAATTAGCAGGAAT
>NW_010409207.1:3677-7015 GCF_000710305.1 Buceros rhinoceros silvestris
AGGAATGGCACTTCCTGAGCACTCCGTAAGGGTCCAGCTGATGCTGTTAGCCCTATGGGGGACCTGCCAGGACAGCTCCTTCAGGTGCATCATCTACTTCATGCCCCAAATTTTGTAACACTTAAGACCAGTTGCTTTGGAGAAGGGTGGAGGAACTCTCTAGTGGCAGCCATGGAGCACCCTCTGCACAGATGCAGTTTCTTCTAAGTCCCCACCACTCAGTGTGACTAGTGGCTGTCCCAGCCTGGGGGACGTGCCTGTGATGCTCTCATCTCCCAAGGGACAGCAGGGCTGAGACTTGTGCCAAAATCTTGGTTATGGGGATGTGTGATGATGAATCATGGCAGGAAGCTGGGAGCCCTTCTCTGCACCAGCTGGTAGGGCCTGACTCTGCACTCTCAGGCAGGGCTCTAAGTGGAGCCGGTTTTTCCACGCCATAGGCTGAAAAGCCCTTTCTGAGATGCTGCTGCTTTTCCAAGCAGCGCCAGGGTCTCTTGCCCCCATTTGGTGCCGTGCAAAGGCTGGTGGGCTGGCTTGCACAGGGGAAGCACAGCTCTGCCCCCAGGCAGGGACAGGCAAGGGTTGGCTCATTAGCTGTTGAGACATGGGAACATCCACCGTCCTCATCACCTCTGCTCCAGGAGCGTAAACCGGGAGAGGAACAGGCGCACAGCCAGACTCTGAGGGCAATCTCCAGACTGTAGGGCCCGTCTAAGGGGACCTGGGCACATGCAGCCCAGGGAGAGGAGGGCTGGGGAGCGTACCCCTGCGCTCTGTGTGCACAAGCCGATGAGGAAGGAGGAAAACGGCCCTGGATAACAGGCAGTGCTGGCACAAGACCAAATAGGTATGAATTGGCACAAATACATTTTGGCTGGAAATCAGGTGGTTTCTAACTGTGGGAGAAATGCTGTTCTGGAACAGATTCCTGAGAGGAGTATTGGGGGCAAGGCACGCAATTAGTTTTAAGACTGAGTTTGAAATGGACTTTGTAACATGGTTGCCAGCAATTGCGGGGAAATGGGATTCGATGGCCAGGCTGTCCCTTCCAGTTCTACCCTCCTGTTGTGATTCACAAGCTCCGATCTGAGAAGAAGACCTCTGCCGGAAAGGGCTCTTCAATCGATCAAAGGCTTCACGACAGCCATTGATGGGAAGATGGAATTAGACACATGTGAGTGAAATTACAAGTGTGTATTTTAACAGGGAGAGTAATTTCCTTTTATAATAATTGGAGGAGGAGTACGGCAGGTCACCTCTCCTGGAAGGCTTTACACCACAGCTGTAAGTCTGTTCGAGGAAATGGTCCTACTGGGCCAAGCTGCGAGCCGGGGATCTGTCCCTGCAGGAGAGCCTCTGGCCCGTGGATCTCCACATGCCGCTGTCCCAGTCATCACTTCTGCTAGCAGGAAGCTTCCAGAGATCGTCACCTTTATTTGCTGACTTTTACACACACTAGAAACGTATTTTTCAGAAAACTTCAGGGGTTAATGTGCTGTAATTCCTCCTCACTATTTACTTGTCAACAGAAGCAGTGAAACACCTTGAAAAGAGGTAGATTAATTCACACGGTGCTCTGCCTCCTTCGGGGAGCGAATGGAGTTTGTAAATATATACTGAATAGAAATAAACAGTAAACAGGCGATGACATTTACACTCTGGTCCAAGAAGGCACTCGAGATGTTTTTCAGGGGCATTTCACACTGTAAAAGCATTTTCCCATTCATGAAAACAGCTTCAGGATTACAATAGGTGTTTGTTCTGATGCCTTTTAGCAGTGGCTCCTGTGATCTAACCCGCACAGCCCAGGAACCTGCAGCCATCTTCCTTGCCTAAAATTACAAAAGGTGGAAGAAGAGCATCTCTGAGCAAGCTGCTTGGAATCCAAACCCCCTATTTCACTGACGCATTGTTCACAGTCGCTGTAAAAAACGGAACAGCTCTTAGACTTGGAAAAGCCTATGTGCCACAGAGATGTTGGAGTACACGAGTTATACGGTGAACAGCCCTGAAAATGCAGCCAGAGGGAAAGCCGTTCGGTTGAGGAGGTGTGTGCTGGCAGCGCCGACGGGAGAGGCTGGACGAGGGGCACTCACAGGGGACTCAGGCACAGGAACGAACTAGGTGGTGCCTCAGGTGCCACCAGCCTTTAACCTCTGTTACCGTATACCCATCGTTCCAGAGATGGTGAAGGCCCCTGGCAGCTGGAGAGGTTGCGGCACACGCTGGGGGAAGCAGGGGCTTCGGGGCTCTGTTGCTGCAGTTTTGAGAAGCCAGCCTTAGGAAAGCTGTGGAAAGATTGAAGCCAGGAATTTTCTTCCATTGCTGAACACCTGAATTATGAATCTGCTCTCTCTAATCCTCCCCGTGCTTGCAGTGCTGGGGCTCTCCCCGCCGACCCTCGCTCTTCCCCTTCAGCCTGCTGCAGACCGGATCCGTCAGCACCCTGGGGAGAAACACGAAGACTGCGGCCACTTCGCTCACAGCAAGCCCAGCCTGGGGCTGCTGGACCCCAGAGACATGGCCCCAGGCAGCGTGGCTACGTGGGGCTCAGCCTGACCGGTGCCCCGCTGACTGGGCTGCGAGTCGAGGCCATGCTCTGCCACGGCCAGAAGCGCAGACCTCCTGCTGCTCCTGAGCATCCTGCTGCCACTCTGCAAGCCCCAGCAAGGACTGAAGCCCCCAGTTCCCCTCCACCTGCCCTGGCTCTCTTGCTACCCACAGAGCAGGCTGCTGTCCCTCCAGGGAGTTCCTCGGCATGAGAGGGTGAGAGACTCTCTCTGCATGTTGTCAGAGATCATGTCCTGTTCTCGGCTCTTGCAGAAGGAGAACCAGGGCTGGCAAAGGAAGGCCTTTGTTGATTGCGTGGCTTCGCTGACAAGGCAAATCCACGCTGAACAGTCTTATCTGGCGGTCTCCATCCTCTGCTGAAGTGGCTCCTCCACAGCCTGGCCTGCTGCCAGGCTTGCATCAGGAGCCAGATCAGAAGTGTTTTGCCAACGTACACTGTGCTTTCTAAAACACCCTTCCCCAGCCGCGTGGTCCACTCCAGGAGACAAACTGGTTGGGTGGTTTGGTTGCCTGAGGAGGATACTGGGCCACTGTGCTGCAGCCCTGCACACCATCACCCTCCTGGTGTGGGACGTCTCCTGCGCTTGCTCATGGGCCAGGATGACTGTCCATAGCAAGGTGCCCTGGAATCGGTGCAGTCCTGCTAGCCTCCCAGCTCCACCTCGGTAGCCGGCTCCTGCCGCACTCGGAGGTGTTCCTGTGTGTAACCGTGGCAATCGGACAGGCTGCCTGGAGAGGCACTGGCCAGCCTGCAGGGGGGGTCCAAG
>NW_010409207.1:7134-13493 GCF_000710305.1 Buceros rhinoceros silvestris
GAGGCCTTGGCCAGCCGCCAGTGGGGGTCCAAGGAGGTGCAGCTCCCGCCAAGTGCCAGCCCAGAGCCCTACCAGCCAAGGCGTGCTGCATCTCCATCGCACACTGGTGCTTGGGCCATGGAGTGTCACCTTGCTCTCTCAGTCCCTTCCCTGCAGAAGGCTTTCTGGTAGCCAGCAATGCTGCCAGTTTAAACCATTAAACTAGAGCTGACAGACCTGTACCGGCATCAGAACCTGGGTCTGCCTCATAACTCAGGAGTCCCCGGCATTGCCCCAGCCGTGGCTCGGCACCTGATGTCTTTGATCTCCTATTGAGGGACAGTCATAGACACCTGCTGCTCATCGGCTGCTCATCTTCTGTCCCCCGCCGCCTGTCGGCATTGCCCCAGCCGTGGCTCGGCACCTGATGTCTTTGATCTCCTATTGAGGGACAGTCATAGACACCTGCTGCTCATCGGCTGCTCATCTGCTGCCCATCGCTGCATGTCTCGGTGCTGGGGGGGCAGTGGGGGCTCAGCCAGGAGGGCTTTCACCCTACTGCCATGGTACAGAGCTGCCCCCCTCCCCAGTCAGCAGCAGGTTTTCAGGGACACAGCAATGAGGCTTCCCAGGACCTGCCCATGACCTACTGCCCTTTGCTGGCAGAATGATGCCCAGTGTGTATCCCTGTAAATCACCCCTGTCCTTACTCATCCTTCCCTTCCCTGCACAGTTCCTCCTTCCCTCCTCACCTGCCACTTAGCCAGGCCCTGCCAATCTCAGTAATTTAATCTCTGCTCGTTAGATGGATCCTCCACCTCCCTCATCATTTCTGTAGCTCTTCTGTGAGCTGTCTAATTTATCACTCTGCCTGGTAACGAGGTATCCCGCGTGTTCCCGCTAAGGTTTGTTCTTCAGAAACACCCATGCCACCTACTCTGCGAGGCTCTGCTCTCTTGACTGCTTAGGGACTCTTTCTTTCAGGATTAGTAAGTGATCGTGACTATTCATTTACTAGATTTTGATACCACATCTGCCTTCCTCGGTTCTGGCATCTTCTAGAGTCTAGAAGAAGAAACCGCTGCTGATGTATCCCTAACTGCAGGGACGCAAAGAATACCTGAATTTCAAGTGGGTAAATGAACTGTGCTCCATGCCTTACACGACCAACTAGACAGCGGGCTCTGAGCAAGACAGCAGTTAATGTAGCCTGGGATGGGATTTAGCCAAGTCTGAAGTCATTTCTTCTCCACCCAAAATGCGTTGTTCTTGTTTTCTCACATCAGAAATACTGTTGCCATATTACATTTTTCAAACCTGTCATTTCTTCACCATCATCTGGCTATCAGCAAGCTGCTGGTGTGAGATCAGAGCAGGCCTGGCCAGCAGCACTGCAGACACAGCCCGAGACCCCCAGAGGCCCACTGCAGCCCCGAGCAGTGCTCCTTCACCCTCCTTCACCAGCTGCCACAGAAGAGCGCGATGACGTTGCCGGTGCTTACCAGAGTTGGTGGTGGTTGCAGTTCCCACCTCTTCCAGAGCATCCCCCAGAGTGGGAAGAGGGAGGCAATCAGCAAACCTTCCCATGGTGTCTCAGAGCATCTGAGCCTTTGTTAGAGGTGACAGGCAGGAGAGGGAGCGGGAAGGGAGCCAGAGCTTCTTGGACAGTTTAGTTCAAATGAAACCCTTATTGCTCACACGTAGTCTGGACTCCTGGCCCTGAGAGCACTCCCTGGCAACAGCAAGTCACATTCCATAGCTGCGAGTGATGGAGCCGCCCTGCTCCAAAGCACTGAACGTTGAGGGGTAAAGAAAAGGACCAGGAAACAAAACAGGTGTTTGCCACCCATTCACCAATTTGCACGTACCCCTCCCTAACAAATTTTGCAACCTGAGCGTGTCCTCTGTTGTGCCAGGATCCAGTGAACGTGTCAGCCTGTCCTTTAGTCCAGCTGTAAGTGCAATTCCTGGGTAGAACCAGCTCTTGTAGAACATTTGGTTTCATTCACAAGCGGAAAAACCCTGCAGTGGGCCAAGCAGCTGACTTTGGCGAGCTTGTGTCACTGCATGTCAGGGCATTACCTGCAGCTAAAGCGCAGTGTCCACAGGGGAACAGCCCGGGCTTACCCCCTCCTCCTCTCGAGGAACCGCAGCAGGGCTGCACTCGCTTCTCCTGGATGACAGGGTGGCCAGCCTGGCCCAGCGCTGCCTCTGCTGTGGCACTTGCTCTGTTCCCAGGACCTCTCAAACCTACCAGCTCCTGGGCTGGCTCCAGGCTGCAGGCAGTGACGGAGGAGGAGAGGCTGGTGCCTCCTGCAGGGGCTCAGATCATGAGAGGGAAAGGGTGGAGGATGGAGCTGGAAACACCTACACAGGGATCATCAGATCCCTGCACTGCGAGGATTTCCCACCTCTCCTCGTCCCCGTCCCTGTCCTGTGGATGGCAGGAGCTGTGCTGGTGCCTGGCGCTTGCCTTCGCATCCCCTGCCTCATTCCCCAATCCCCCATTTCCAGCTGCACAGCTGAGCAGTGCGACTGCTCCTGGCTGGGTTCAGTTTGTCTTCCATGATGTGAGAAGTGACAGCTCATAGACTTGAAAGAGAATCTGAAATGTTTGAGGAAACAAAAAAAAAGAAAAAAAACCCCTGCAATGCCAAAGCAAGGGGCTGGATTTGGATATCTGGCATTTGGTGTTCAGAAACACGCTGTGCAGTGAACAGAGAACAAAGCGGCTGCCTTGCTGGCTGCTGAAAGAAACTTCAGATTCATCCGAGCAGAGGTTCTGAAGACTCGGATATAAAGGTCAAATAGTCCTTGCCAGCCTATGAGCCTCTTTTACGGAGAAGAATCAGCTATGGTCCTCATTATGGAAAACAGTCAAAATAACACAGCGATGCTACCTCCAAGAGAAAATAGATAGTGCAAGTTATTCCATCTTCCCTTTCAGCGATATCAGTTTAGAAAACGCCAGGCTATTTACAGAGAGCATTTTGCTTCCAGTACTTCTGAAGTAAGTGAATTTTGAATTAGTTTAAGTGCTGGATAAATCAGCACAATAGGAAGATCTTTACACTCCAATAAGATGCTATTACTCATAAGCATATTGCACTCTAGCTTGTGGACTAAAACTACCAGTGCATGACAGGACACCAAGGGCATGAAACACAGGGGATCCATGAAAATCAGCAAAGCACCTTCAGTGTGAGGAGGTGATTTGGGGTATTGATTGGTGATGGTGGCAGCCCAATGCTGAGACAATCTGACCTGATCCTGGGTGCTCCAGACAGCTGTGAAAACTCCAAACCCCCTTCTGAGAGCAATCTGTACTTCTTCAGATTTCTCGTCAGAGGCTGAAGCAGGAACACGGAATTAAATGTGCTGTTAAGGTCACGGTGGCCACCGTGAGCCTGGTTGATCACATCCATCACACCGGCATGGAACAACCCCCGGCAGGATCTTGGCCCTTGCTGGGCACACCAAAGCCACGTCTGGAGGCGGGGTCTCTTTCATGAGTTTTTAACCTGGGTTAGAGCAGGGTGCAGAAAGAAGCTTTGCAATTTTCACTATTTCTCTGCTCCTTCTTGTTACAATGGGGAAGGATCATCTGAGGCGCAGGCATTTCCGGGCCTCGTACAGGGCTCCCTACATGAGACCCAGCTACGCCACATCAAAGCAGCACGTTGATGTTTTGTGGTGAGATATGCAGTGGGTTCCCAGCTGCTTCCGAAGATGAGCCAGGTGACCTTCCCTGGGCTTGTATTTCCAGCTCTGCAGCAGAGGTGCCAGACTCCTTGCTGGGAAATGGAACACAGCCCCATCCTGGATGCAGAGAGGCACGGAGAATCTCTCCCTGCTCCCTTGACATCTTTCACCCTGCTCCTCACAGGCTGCTTGGATTTTGTGTCAAGAGGGTGATTCTGCAAATTAAATCGGTTCTTGTCTCCTTTCGTTGGCATGGCAACCCCGGAGGATAGATGGCACAGCCTTGCTACAGCTCTCATGGCTGGAGACACATCCCAGCTCTGTCGTGCGGGTGCTCCTGCTGATCCAGGCAGATGGTGCAAAGATCCCTCACAGAGCGGCTCTGTGGGTGATGCGGGGCCCAGCTCCTGGCACCTCTGCCCAGTACCCGGCCTGGAGTTCCCTCTGGTTGAGGGGCTGAGACCAGCCCAGGCATGGCAGGAGAAAACCTTGGCTGTGGGAAACCAGTGCCCAGGTCAGCAGAGGCTCCAGAGCCCCCGGGAACAACCGCAGCAAGAGCTGCACATCAGTGCGGTCACCTCCCAGCCCTCGGACGTCCCAGTCCTTGGCAGGGATCCGCTGCTCCCTGCTGTCTCAATAAATGAATTTAAGCATTTTCCAGCTCAGCAACTAGAGCCTTTGCTAGTCTTGCATTTGTGTTTGATTAATGAGATAGCCAGTAATTTAAACATCTCTGGAGGTCTCTGTCTTTCCTGAGTAATTCTGAAGTTATTGCTGTTTACATAGAAGAAAATCATATTGCCTCGCGGAGAGCATTACTGTGGTGGTAAGAGTGGAAATTGATCCTCAAGGAGCAGAGGCAACGGCTCTTCCATGGAGTTTCAGTGAATGCTCATCGTTTCCTGGAAGAGAAATACACCTTCTGCAGGCTGAGAGCTGCTCACCCAAACGCCGGGGGATGCTGGGGCCATTCCTGCCCCATGGATCCGCGTGTCTGCTGCTTGCTCGGGAGAGGCTCCAGCAAGCCAAGGGGGCCAGGAATCAGCACCGTGAAAGACCCCGGACTGTGGATTCCTCCAGACTGGGGCTGGAAGGATTAATTTCCATGAGCAGACTGGTTGTCAGACCCACTTGAGATAAATCCGCTTGCAAAATTATCATGTTGAAAGGTTTTAATTATTGGGGACATGTTAGGAAGACAGCTGGGATGTGCCTTCTGTTGTTCCCACCAGGCCTGATCAGTCCTGGCTTTTCTCACGTCTCAGCACAGACTGGGGTAATCCTGCAGGTCGGAGCTGTCAAGGCAAAATCCCGCTCGGGAAGCGAGTGCAGGCAGTGATGGTTTGGGGGTACTGTTACAACTCCGGGACTTGTTCCTGAGCAGCAGGCGAGGGATTAGTACTGACACTAAGCCACGCAGGTTTCTGCAGCCTGGAGGCTGCTCTGTCTTCGAGGAGAGCGAACTGCAGCCCCGCTCCGCACCAGCACCCCGGCCTCGCTGGTTTTCCGCGAGGGACTGAAAGCCAGTTCAGGTCCTCAGGTCTGGCTGGCCAGAGCTGTCATCCTGCCTCGGCTGCCATCAGTCATGTCCTTTCCTAGGTCTGCACAACCGCACTGGGCGATTCCCAGGCGACAATCACCTGCAGCTTGTTCCTTCTCACAGACCCACCACCCGCACTCCCTGCCCGCAGAGTGAGGGGCACCAGGGGCCGGGGCTGAGCAGCGGCCACCCAGGTCTGCAGCAGCAGTGGCAGGGGACAGAGTGGGGACACCAAGCCCAGCCGTCCTCCTGCCCTTGCTCCCACAGGCCTGGGGAGCTCCAGCATCTTCTTGCTGCTCCTTTTGTTCAGCTGCCTCAGGAAAAACCCACAAAAATGGCTAAATCCTGGCGAGGCTGGGATTGAAACAAGTGAAAAGATGTGCTAAATTAAGGCACATAAACCCTCCATGTGTCATTTTTGAGCCACCCTGTTACACCCAGCTGTTCCCAGAAGGTCACCGTCCCTCCCACACATACCAGTCAGCCCAGCATGCCCAAAGGCTCTGCCAGCGCTGGGCGATGGAGCTGGGGGGCCTGAGGGAAGCAGAGCTTGGCTTTGGTTACACAGCTCTGAACCACTGGGGAGCCCACGCCGGGCTGAGCACAGGTCCGGCAGTGTGGGTGATGGTGAGAAAGGCGGGCAGGAGGTGCCCCCCAGGTTATGTATCACCAGGCTCTGCTGGAGCCCTGCTCCAGCGCTGCCAGCCTCCTGCCCGTGCCTCCTGCTCGGGTGCACCTGAGGCCAAACTTGGCCAGCAGCGCAGGGTCTGACACCTCCCTGTTCTCTCACACAGCTTTCTGCCGGCGTTCTCTCGTGGCCCTGTATGAAATAATTTCAATTTAATGAGCTCCGTTAGCTGCAGATTAATCGAAAACAATTTTGCACAGGTTCCTTCTTCATTACGAAAACATTCTGGTCTGTCTTCTCATTTCTCAAACTGTCTCTCTGTGGTCATCTCCCTTCTCTCCCCTCTGCTCTCATGCTGCTGATACAAACTGCCCTTCCCTGCACTGGCTGGCCAGGAGCGCAAAATCCTCAGAAACTCCTCATCTCCCACATGGTCCATGGAGAGGTACGGGGAGCTCCTCCCCGTGCACATGGTGCATCCTCAGGAGACGTTCCTGCCATGGCAGGAGG
>NW_010409207.1:13600-23409 GCF_000710305.1 Buceros rhinoceros silvestris
CACGTGGTGCATCCTCGGGAGACGTTCCTGCCATGGCAGGAGGCTGCATTGCTGCAAAGCAGCATCCCCCCAGCATGCCCAGAGCACCTGCAGCAGGACCACAGCTGGCAGCAGCTGGGTGAGCCCTGGGCTGGGCTCGCTTGGAGAGGGCAGAGCATCCCCAGCTGGGATGGGCGAGGGCGAGCCCATTTTCCCAGCCTCACCAGCACCACATCCTCCCATGGCCTCCAGCATGCCCGATGTCTGAGCAGGCCAGGTGCCCGCAGACCCTTTCAGTTCTGTTCTCTGTGTACAGCAGCTCTGAGCTCTCTCTTTTCCTCACGCTGCTGGATTTCTGCCCTCTGAAAGGCCGGCTGCAGAGCCCCGAAATCGCAGTTTCGTTCTGCCGCCAACCACGTTGCTGGTCGTGGGGAAGCTGCAGCGGCCTCCAGCATGCCCGATGTCTGAGCAGGCCAGGTGCCCGCAGACCCTTTCAGTTCTGTTCTCTGTGTACAGCAGCTCTGAGCTCTCTCTTTTCCTCACGCTGCTGGATTTCTGCCCTCTGAAAGGCCGGCTGCAGAGCCCCGAAATCGCAGTTTCGTTCTGCCGCCAACCACGTTGCTGGTCGTGGGGAAGCTGCAGCCCAAGGGTTTGGAGTGCCGGCACTGCCGCGGCACACGTTGCAACCAGCTTTTACCACCAAGCAACTCCCACTCCTCTGCCCATCCCCAGCCCAAGGAGGAAGAAGCAGCTCACCCAAAGGACTTCCTTCCCCCTGCAGCGGAGAAGCCCTTCTCCACACCCCGGCACTTAGACAAACCCCTACCAATGCTGCAGCGCCCTCCCTGCAACGGGAGCTGCTGCCGGGGACCTGGTGTCCTGGGCTCCTGTCCCTCTGCAGCCTTGTGTCACTGTGCCAGCTCCTGCGTCCACAGCCTAACAGCCGTGCCACCCGGAGGGGACAGGGGAAGGAATCTGGCCACAGGAGCAGACAGAGCACAGTGTTTTCTGTGGGGACAGATGAGCTTTGGGTGTGATTTTGGGCTGCTCCAGGGAAGGGGAGGAACCATGCCCTGGCTCTGCAAAGCCCCCGCTCCCTGCAGGTGCCAGCTGCTGCCCCATGGAGAAAAATCCTACAGCTTTGCAGGAATCCCAGTGGCAGCACAGTTACAGCTCAGGCATAAAGGAAATGTTAATTATCTCCACTGTCTCCCAAGCAAATTAGCCAGTGCATAACATGAACAACCTTGAGCCCTCCAGCTCCAGTCGGGGTGTCGAGCTGTGCAGGCAGGGCTGGGTCTCAGCTCCCCCCGACAGCCCTTGGCCCATCCCGTGCCCACTGTGCTGTCATCACAGGGTCCTCACCCACCAGCTTGAGGTGAGCAACTGTCCCCTTCACCAGCCAGCCCTGAGCTGTCCTGCGGACCAGGCGAGCTCGGCCGAAGGGCAATAACCCACCTCGCAGCTCATTGCTGCTTGAACCGGGTTTACTGTTCCTGGCAGCCAGCAACCTTTGCCATTCGTATTCAATGCCAAGCTTCAATTTTCAGGACACTTTCTGCTTCAGCTCACCCCAGCCTCTATCTCCACCTTCCACGTTAATGCGGAATATGTGTGGAATTCATCTTGGAATTTATTTTAGAAACATCAGCCACACTGGCTTTAATACCTTCCCTCATGAAAGCAGCACAAAGCTCAGTTTAGATGAAAACTGCCAAATTACAGAGCAGCACCGGTTCAGCGGCAGTGTCCCCAGCAGCACCGCCCTGGAGTAGCTCCACTTGCCTTGTTGGGAACCCTCGTGAAAGCAAGATTGTTGGGTGAGTTGTAAGCTTGCAGCCAAACAGAACTCCTCTGGTTGCAGAAGACGGTCACATCATTCAGCGAGCCTGGTGCTCCCCACCCCAGCCCACCGGACGGGTGTCCAGGGACTTCCGCAGCCCTCCCACCCAGTACCGGCGTGCCCACACCCACAGCAGCTCGTACAACCCGGGCTTGGGTAGTGCGCAGCCCCTCGGGCATGAGGTGGGGGCCGGACGGGTGTCCAGGGACTTCCGCAGCCCTCCCACCCAGTACCGGCGTGCCCACACCCACAGCAGCTCGTACAACCCGGGCTTGGGTAGTGCGCAGCCCCTCGGGCATGAGGTGGGGGATGGGAAGGGGAGGGTGGGCATGGGGAGGCGGGTGAAGGGGAGGAGGTCGAGAGCCTCTCCAGGTCCCCTGCTCCCAGATCAGGGCTGGCAGGCTGCTGTCTGTCCTTTCCACAGGGGAGCACACAAAGTGTTCCTAACAGCTATAAAACATTAAACGGTGCAGCAACCTGCCCTGCCGGGGAAAAAGATGTCCCCAGACGAGGACACAGGGACAGAGACCCTGCTCCCAGGGTGAAGGGGAGGAGGTCGAGAGCCTCTCCAGGTCCCCTGCTCCCAGATCAGGGCTGGCAGGCTGCTGTCTGTCCTTTCCACAGGGGAGCACACAAAGTGTTCCTAACAGCTATAAAACATTAAACGGTGCAGCAACCTGCCCTGCCGGGGAAAAAGATGTCCCCAGACGAGGACACAGGGACAGAGACCCTGCTCCCAACAGCGTTTAGTTCAGACTAAGGGCAAGGAGCAGTGGGGAAGGCAATAACCATTAACGAGGATGGAAGGAAGAGCCCCACAGCTGCCTGCTCTTGTGTGCGGGATGGGAGAGCAGCTGCGCGGCACCAGGATCTTCCTTGGAATATCTTGTGATATCTGAGTTAGTGGTTCGCTGCCTCGTGCTCCAGCTGTGTGGAGCATATGGGGGGGATTTGGGATTTGGGGGGTGTCTATTGAGACAAGAGCTTCTGCGTTTTGTGGTTCTAACTGCTCCAGGTGTCAATTTGCTCTCATGGTGGTTTAAGCTGTAACAGGAGGCTCAGTCGAGCCTACACTAAAAAATTTTATGTGAACAGCAACGATTCTGGGAAAGGGAGAAGCTGTAACAGGGGCATTTCATAGGAAGCTGCCCTACGTTTTATCAGAGTGTGGTGAGGAATCTCCACCTCCACAGGCAGCACTGCCTGCACCTCCTGGTGGGGTGCACCAGGTGCACCTGCCTGCACCTCCTGGGGGGCACCTAGCACCTTCTGCTGCCCTGGCTGTGGGGAGGACCCTGCCTTCAGCCCGAACCTGCCTGCAGAAGCTGTGGTAGCTGCTATTTTCCTTGAAAGAGAGTGGAAAATGGTTTTACAGCTCTAAAAGCAGTAGTCTGGTGGTGAGTAGCGTGTAATCCCCCTGCAGATAAACAGAGCTAAAAAGCTGAAAGCAAAAATGAGTGTAAACAGAAAATCTGTGATGGTTCTCCAAGATTTGCTGTCTCGGTGCTGTCCTGCAACCCTTGTGGGAAGTTCCTGCAGAGGACGTGTCTGAGTCCCCCCCTGCACCCAGACCCCTGGTGCTGGTGGGAACCTGGCAAAGCGGGACAGGGGGCTCTTCCCACTGCCCAGTGTGGATGCTCTGGCAGATGGTGGAGCTGCTGGTTGGCCTCGGAAGATTGATGCAGAGGGTTTGTGTGTCTTCTGGAGAGAAATGCTGATAGAAGAGTCCTGCGGAGGAGACCCTTGTGCACCGGCCCGGGAGAAGGCAGGACTGAGCAGGGATGGGGTCCGCAGCGGAGCGGGTCCTTGCCCTGGGTTACCCAGACCCACTGGTTTCCCTGCAACTAAATCAACAGGCTTTCAGCTGATGGTGTGCCCCGTGCTAGAGCCAGCAGGACCCTGGGACAGCTGCTGGCTGTTTTGGCGCTTCAGCACCTCGGCACCCACTGCTCAGCCTGGGCCTGGACACAGAGAGGCAGTGCCGGGGGGAGCACTGGACTCCTGCCCTGGGGCAGCTACCGGGGGTCTTGCGCTGGAAACTGAACTCACCGGGGGGATGCGGAGGTTCCCAAAGGCAGCTCCAGCTGCTCCCCACCAGCTGGGGACAGACTGGGGATGTGTGGGCTCGCTGCTGTGGGGAGAGGCTTCTCTGCAGAAAGTTGGGAGCAAACAACAATTATCGTTGCAGAAAAATGCTGTTTCCCACATTTTTCACCAATTAATATTCTTTTGGAGAGCTAACCATTGCTCCTTTGAGAATGGGACAAAAGAACTATCATTGACAAGTTTTTCAGCCTCATTACAATATTCTGTACATCAAATGTGCGCAGTGTACCAGAAAATACAGATGTTGCAGCTGTCATTTGGGATAACCTGATTACCCTTGTATTTCTAGCTTTGTTCAAAATAAATTAGCAGTGGTAGTCTGTTCAGAGAGACAATCAGAGTCAGGCTAAACACCAGAAGAACGAACCCTTCTCTAGGTCAGAGACTGAACTGAGGCCAAGCCTGGCTGAAGACACATCCCCTCGCGAGAGCCTGCACATCCCACCGCCTGCAGGACCTTCCCTCCTCCTCCTACAGAAAGTACCAAGGATCACGCAGACGGGCCGGTGGGAGATGATGCTGCTGCCTCTGAACAGTGGCGGAGCTGCCGGCTAAGGTCTCCTCTCACCGTGTGCAGTGCAAGTGCCCCAGAAAAGGGGGTCCTTGCCTGGAGCTGCCGGTGGGTGGGGGGAGCAGGGAGGTGTGCAGGCTGGGGCTGGCAGAGCTCCAGCCTTCGCAGGGTGCTCTCTGCCCAGCCCCGTCTTGCTGAGGGGTTTAGGGAGGCAGAGGAGGTCTCGGGGAAGGTTTCCCTGATGTAGGACTGTTTTGGGCAGAGCCACGGGGTGCCGTGGCTGCAGGCAAGCTGGTCTGACCAAGGCTCCCTCCGTGTCCCTACCCAGCGCCTCGGCTCCAGGGGGATGTTTAGGCTGAGAGCTGCCGTGCTTCTAAGGCCGATTTGCAGCTAATTACCAGATAGGCTCAGCGCACCCTGAGCACCAGTTAAATGCTTCTGTTCCAGTTATTAACTCCACTCTCTTAACAATAAGAAAAGCGAAGACATTTCCTTTTTAAGGCTGATGTTATTTTGGCAGCTGTTGAACCTGTCACTCAGCAGAAGCTGATTCTCCCGAATCAGGCACAGTCAAACCCCTGTGTTCTAACTCGAGCTACTGAAAGCCCGAATGATCAGATAACCCAGAATACAAATTAATAAAGCCTGAGGAGAAGGCAAAACAAGCCGCCTCCGTGAGGCCCCATCCCACCTGCTCTGAGACAAATAGTGCAGATAAATGTGGCTGTGGAGGTGTGGCAGAAGGGCAGTGTGTGACCTTCGGCACTCGGCTCAAGTGCTGGTTTGCGGGTGCTCAGTGAGCAGCTTCAGGAGCCAACCCTCGCCCCTCTGGGCTCAGCCCAGCTGCACGGTGGCAAATGGACTGGAGCGGCGTGGGATGGGCTGCCGTTAATTAGTCTCTCCCCTCTGGCATCCCCCCTCTGGCAGGTGATTAACGTGGCGGGTGGCTGCCTGCGCTGCCACGGCTTCCTGCCTGGATAACAGGGATCGATCTGGCTGCCCCGCGCCCTGCGGCTGGGTCACAGGGAGCAGCGACCGCTGCCTGCCTAATGAAATTACAGCTCATAATGGAGACTCGAGCTGCCCCTAGAACCTTCCTTCCCGTGGGGGTCTTCAGCGAGGCTCAGCCCCCCAGGAGGGTGAAATACTTCGGGTGACCCAGGAGAGGATGGACGTCCCGGTTTGCCAGGAGACACATCGCCTTGCACGGTCCTCACGCTCACCTTCTCCCATGGGCTGGGCTTTTCTCTTTGCCGAGGACAGGCTTCCCCAGCATGGTGGAGCACCCAACCTCTCGGCAAGCTTCACCAAAGCCATGTCCTCCTGCCAGAGCCCATGGCATCACGCCGGGCAGCCACGAGGTCCTGCACGCCCTTGAGGCTGGCACGGGCTCCACCGTGTTGGTGGAGAAGCCTGATCCCCCCCACCCCAACTTGCTCTTCCTAAACTGCGGCTGCCCCTGGGGACGGGGGCTGCTCATCCCCTCTGCCCTGACTCTGTGCCATGGGGCTGCTCAGGGGGCGCTGGGCAGTGTGGGGTGAATGCGCTCTTCCTAAACTGCGGCTGCCCCTGGGGACGGGGTCTGCTCATCCCCTCTGCCCTGACTCTGTGCCATGGGGCTGCTCAGGGGGAGCTGGGCAGTGTGGGGTGAATGCCCCAGGGTGGGGCCGGGCACCGAGAGCCCCTGCCCCGCTTCTGCCCAGCTTCACACAGCTGCGTGTGCTGGGGTTGTGCTGTCCTGTTGCGGAGGCATCGAGACCCCGCGATGTTTTCCTCAGAGGAGTCCCGGCTGCGGGTGGGAGCCCTGGTGCCAGCCCCATGTGCCACAATAAACGGGCCATGCAGGGAGGCTTCCTGCTGCCTGCTGAAACTCATCCTGCTTCAGTGAAGCCAATCAAGGGAACTGGCTGATGGGAAGGGACAGTTCTTGTACCGGGGAGAGGAGCAGGACATCCTGCTTGGGCAACCCCAGGCTCCACCTGCAAGCGCGCGTGCGGAGCAGGAGGGTGCAGGTGTTGCCAGCGCTGGGGTGCTCGTTACCGGAGCAGAGCTGGCCGCCCCTATGTTCATAAATATTCTCGATGCAGGCAAGACTGGCTGGGTTTTGATCGTGGGTTTGCAAGGATCTTTATCATTCAGCGTCTGTTTAAAATGCTTTCCAGAGTCTAAATTCTGCTATAGAAAAACTATTTATCAAGTGCTGCCCCTTCTGCTGCTGCGCTGGACGGGAGTTGCCAGCCCGCGCTGACAGCCGGCAGGAGCAATATGATAGATATGTGGCTAATAATCAATCGATACTTTTGTTTAGGCCTCTGTCTATCAGTCTGGCATTGTGTGAACTAATTAGATGATAAAATGTGATGAATGTGTATTAAAGTCAGCTTCCTCCTGTTAGCACTCCAGGGACCCCTTCCATTTTCTAGCTGACCTTTTAGATCTCAGCTTTATTGTACGTGAATGCAATTAAATCAATTTGTCAGATATTTGCATTGCTCCTGCTAGTTCAGAATTCAATTAGTCAGTGTCACTTTATTGTCCTTCTCAGCCCCTGCACCAGCTTGGGGAAAAAACAGGAAAAAAGAAACCTGAAAAAAATCCTGTTCAGACCAAACCACACCAAATCCTGCCAGGACTCAGCTCCTCTCTCCGTGGTCATTCCTTCACACCTCACACAATTTTCCACCGCTGCTGCTCCCCATCCCCACACAGGAGGCTGCGCCCCACCAGCGTGGACACCCCTGACCCCCGGGGTCCCCCTGCGCTGGAGCGGGCGGGCCATGGAGGGTACCCGGCTGGGAAGAAATATCGCCTGGGTCTGACGGGGCGATTAGCAGGAGCCCCTCATTACCTCTGCTCTGGCTGTGCCGAGTAGAAATCTCATCTAGCAAAATTATTCACATAAGCAGAATGGAGCTGCGGCAGCCATCTCTGTGATACGAGGGTTCTGAGCAGTATTCAAATGAGAGCCAACCTTGGCAATTATTTTTCTTCCTGCTGCTCTAAAGTGATGGCTCCTTTATCCATATTTTATCAGCCAGCAAGGAGCTCTGATAGTTAAGATTCTGCTGCTTGCTTAGATCCAGGAGAGCACCTCCTGAAAGTCTGTTTGAAATTAGCATACAGGAGCATCTGGTGAGCCGGGGGGACTCGCTCCGCACCCTCTGCTCTGGAGTTTGGAGTTTCTCCTCAATGGCAAGCAGCTGCTCACGGCTCCGACGCCGAGAGCTGCCCTTCTCCCTCCAGGGGCAGTCGGGGGCTGTTGTTGGGCAGGGACAGCAGCGGAAAATGTTTGGGAAAATGTTTGCAAGGGTGAGTGAAAGGGACGGCGGTGGGTCAGGAGGGGAGAGTGGGTGTCCGGACCCAGCAGGTCAGGCGCTGTGAGGCTGGGCAGAGGGCAGGGGCGGGTGCTGGGACTGGTTGAGGGGCAAGGATGGGCACTGGGATGGCGGTGAGGGACAGGCAGAGGCACTGTGGGGCAGGCCAGGGCATTCGTCCTTTGTCTCCTTAGAGGTAAAATCTCAAATGGGGGGCGGTGCAAGCACCAAGGCTGCTGCCGGAGCGCCCTGCGAAAGCCTCTGCTCAGCCTGCGTGGAGTTCAAGCGTCGCCAGCCGCCAAGTCCCAGCCTGAGGTCTGGCCTGAACCTCCCACCTCGAGGTGGGCACTTGAGCACTCGAGCACTCGAGCTCTGACTCCTGCCCTGGCAAAGGTGTGTCCAAGCCCAGCCTCGAGGGAAGTTGACTCTGGAAACCAGATGCAGGTATTTCCAGTGGGCAGCTATTGCTGGGGCTTCCCAAACTGGCGAAATGCAAGCAGGAGCACTGGGGAGAGATCCTGTGAGGGCTGGAGCAGCGGGAGGAAGGGGAGCCGCTGCAGTCTTGCACCCTGCAAGCACGTGGTGCCTTTGGGCAGCAGCCAAGGGAGAGGAGGTAGAAACTCCCTGGATCTCATGTTTGGATGGGAAGAGTTTTGCTTGCACAAGCTCACCTTCCTCCTCCGAGTTCTGGCTGGGATATGATTATCTGAACCACGGCAGGTATAATTAGCAGATGGAACTAGCTAATTACGTCCTTCGCATGTGAGCAGAAGACGCAACAGTTAATTGCTATTTGCACATTTATTATTTCAAGCACCGGGACTGCTGGCATTTACTGTGACACCAGCCCTGCTTAAAAACAAACAAACCGCGCTCCTGTCTGTGCCCACGCGCGATTTAAGACCTAATTACTGCAAGCTGCTCTGCTGCCCTGTCGCTTTGAGAGGGTGTGAGGGGGCGCAGCGGCAGGTCCCACTCCCAGATGCGCTGGAGCTCTCAGCCCACAGCAGGGACAGGGCTGGAAGCCGGGCAGGGGAGATGTGCGGGGCTGCTCGCCAGGAGCCAGCCCCGCTGCCAGCGTTGCAGAGCTGTGAGTGCTCCTGAGGAGCCACACTGACCTCCGACAGCGCATCTTCACCTGGTTATGATGGAGACTGCCCTGGACACCAGCAGCAGCCCCCTCATTCACCATTCTGCATCTGCCACCTCGGAGGTCTGAGACCAACTGTGGTTCAGAAGTTTCCTCCAAAATCCCCACCGTGAGTTGGGGCATCCTTCAAACCGAAGTCCCAGCCCATGCCTTGTCCCTGCCTCTGCTCCAAAATCAGCAGCAGGAGCAAAGCTTCCCATCAGGGGAAGACTCCCTTGGAGCCTCTCCCAGGCTCGGGCAAGGACTGACCAGCATGGTGAGAAGTGACCCCACATGCTGGCGGCTGGCGCGGAGATGGAGGAGGGGAACATCAGCGCAGCCCCCGCTCCAAGCTGGGTGCAGGACGCAGTGTTGGATCACACCCACAGCAAACCCAGGGCTGGTCTGAAAAAGCCACTCAGCCTCTCTGCCTCTCTGTAATATAATAAGAAGAACAACAACTGTGTTTTCAAAAAGTGATGATTAAATCTCTAGTCTTGAACGAGTATTGTTTTGAGATCAGAGTGCGCCTGAGCTTGGTTGTTAAATATATAAATATCAGAGATGAATAGCAGAGGAATTTCTACCTTTTCTCTTAAAGACCTGAGATGGATTTCAACGACCACACTTCCATCAGGGGGTCTGAGCTAACATGCTCTAGGTGAAGGCTTTCCTTTGTGATTGGAGAAAGCAGTTTCTGAAATGTTGTTATTCCCTCGTGAATCAGGACATGCTGCACTCTGCTGATAGTGCGAGGTGAGAGTATCCCCCCGCCACGGGGCTCCCACCAACACAAAAAGGGTCTGAAACAACCACGGAAGAAATGACAGAGCCCGAGCCCTGTGCCCTGGCTCTAGAAGGGCCAAAAGTTGCCCAGGGACAGAGCCAGCTGGGAGCCGCTGGGCCCGCAGGGGCTCCGCGGGCGGG
>NW_010409207.1:23467-24511 GCF_000710305.1 Buceros rhinoceros silvestris
CCAAATCCCGCTGTCCGCCTCTGCCCCTGCAGGGGCTCTACGGGCAGGAGAGCACCAGCCCAGCCCAGTGCCCCGGGGAGGGCGGCTGCCGGGGAGGCTCTCGCTTGGCCACCTCCCTCCCTTTCTCCCAGGGGGTTAGTCTTTCCCTGGCGTTTCCAGTGAAATTGTTCCTTGGAGCCCCTTTCCCCGGAGCAGGAACTGCGCTGGCCTCCAGCCCTGCATCTAGCCTTTGCATCACAGCTCAGGGCGGGAGCTCTGGGTCCAGGGGCCTCTTTGTCCCCCTGCTCCCAGCCGTCTTTCCCTGGCGTTTCCAGTGAAATTGTTCCTTGGAGCCCCTTTCCCCGGAGCAGGAACTGCGCTGGCCTCCAGCCCTGCATCTAGCCTTTGCATCACAGCTCAGGGCGGGAGCTCTGGGTCCAGGGGCCTCTTTGGCCCCCGTCTCACAGCCTGTGGCTGGGTCCCGATATCCTTCTGAGGTGACCCCGTGGCTGCAGAGTGAGAGCCTGTGGCTGCATCAAAATGCGACCTTGGAGAGAAGCGTCCTGTGACCTTGGGACCTTGCTGGCTGTGATGGAGAAAGCTCTTTGCAGGTGAATGTGTTTCTGGACTCATTAGCAGGAGGAATAAACTGGACTGAATAAGCCTCTAGGTAACAGACTGTGAACACGTGCACGCAGGGCTGTTTCCCCATCCCCACACAGCTCCCCGATGCTTTTTCACACAGTAAAGCCCAGATGTGTGTCCTGCTGTGGAGATGAAGTGGCCAAAGCAGTCTGAACTTGGGGACATTCCCTTGGAGAGGCCGGAAACGGGCAGCAGGGACATCCCCCCCATCAGTGAGTGCGGGTGCCTCAAGGCTGTGCCGCAGGGTCTGCAAGTGCTTCATCTCCAGCAGCAACCAGCCCAGCTGGGCACCCCTGCAGCGTGCACCCGGGGCTGGGCAGCAGCACCGTCCCCTGCCAGCCCACGGGAGCTCTGGGGTCAGATCCCACTGGACACAAATGGCCTCTATTCCCTCTCAGGGCCAAGGAGGCACCGATGGGA
>NW_010409207.1:24554-25912 GCF_000710305.1 Buceros rhinoceros silvestris
GGGGCCCCCCGGCAGCTGCCCCCCGGGGCTGGCCAGCAGCACCGTCCCCTGCCAGCCCACGGGAGCTCTGGGGTCAGATCCCCCTGGACACAAATGGCCTCTATTCCCTCTCAGGGCCAAGGAGGCAAAGATGGGCTGGTCAGCAGGACCCTGGGTATGATGGGTGGGGAGAAACCACCTTGAGGTTGGGGAGCACTCAGGGTGTGGGGAAGAGCCCCAGGAAAACAAGTCTGGAGGGGGGGAGGGGAGAGGGAAAAAGTTGTGGGTCTGCAGTGGGGCTGTCAGTACCGGAGAGGCGGCTGCCCTGAAAGGCGGCCCCAAAGCAGGTCTCTCACAGCCAGAAAGCCCCAGCCCTGCAGTGCCCTCGCTCCCGCCTGGCAGAACTTCTCCCAGGGCCCGCCTGGTGCTGCTGGTCCCCAGGACCTCATCAAGGCAGGGCACCTTGCACACACTGGGGCGGGTGCCAGCGCAGCGGTGGCCACGCAAGGCAGAAATTCCAGCTCGATTTCTGGTTAGCTCAGCAGCCACCACACACAACCCCCCCAGACTGTACTCCGAGTGCAGCCGGTATATCAGGTTAATGGAGAAACACCGACAGAGAGCAGAGTCCAGAGCCGCAGGCAAGATGCTTCACACGTGATGAATCCCAGCGCTGCTGTTCAGCTCACAGCGACGCTGTGGCAGCGCTGCCCTCTCGATGCCCTGGCCCTGCCTGGTGCTGGGAATGATGGGGGTGCTCTGGGATTCCGCGCTTCTGCACCGTGCTGTTTGCCGCACTCCTGGATGGGGCTGGGGACAAATAACAGGGTCAGTTGAAAAAGATCTGCAGAATATTAGCGATCGGTCGAGCTGATGTGTGTAAGTGTGGTCCTCAGCAGGTGGCAGCTGGAAGCCCTCTGGGACAAGAGCAGCCTGGGACTGCAGGAGGGTCTCGGGGACACAGCACGCACCAGCCCCTGCGCGTGCCCGGCACGGGAGCTGGGCTGGCACCAGCGCCTGTTGTGGATGGTGTGGGCTCAGCCCTGATGTGTCTGTTAGAGGAGGAGGGGAAATCCCAGCTGGGGCATCGGGCCCAGCCTGGCTGTAAATAACGCCGGCAGCCTTCACTGCTGCTCCGCCTGCGTTCAGCCATCTCCAGAATAAACCATCTTAGGAATAACCCTCACCAAAACTCTCCACCCGCTGGGTGCTGGTTCCCGTCACTGGCACCGGTGGTCTGAGGCGCCTGGCAGCCCCGAGCAGCCCCTTGTGCCATCACATTGCTGCTGGACTTACCATCGTTTGTGTTAATTGTGTTGTGGTTCCATAAAGGGCTCGGGCTTTCTGAAACGGCGGTTGGCTTCTGTGGGTACCTGCTG
>NW_010409207.1:26029-27876 GCF_000710305.1 Buceros rhinoceros silvestris
CAGACACTGGTGAGTGCCGTTAAACTGCTGGGCACCGGCGTGTCGGGCGGTTTGGGAAATACAGTAAAGTTACCTGCCTGCAGCACGGGGACCCCAGGAGCAGAACCGATCTCTTCAACTTACCTCAACAGCGAAATTATGGATCAGAAACTCCAGAAACACAGGAAATAGGAAGGTGAAGCTTCTATCACTGATGTTAACTCAGACCCAGTTAAATTTAACTTGTCCATTTTGTATCATGCATTTTGATACGCACTTTGTCATCAAACTCCAAACAGGAAATACTTGATGTGCGCACGGCAATGAATTTTGTGTTCCTGTTACAAACATGTATTTCACACGCCTTTGACTGATGACTCTCCGAGAAGAGCTGGAGTGCTGCAAGGCTATTCGGTATTTTCAGGGTGCAAAAGGAAGGGGCAACACGGAGAAGAAGGAACAAATCCAAACCAATGACCCCAGCCTGAGAGCTGCCTTCAGAGTTCACGCTTGATGCCCATTCAGGGCAGGGGTCCCCACGTGCAGGGCAGCAGTGTGGGGCAGCGCCTGGGCTGCGGCAGCAGCGCGGGGGCAGACAGGACCCCGCTGACACGATTTTGGGGGGACTGGAGGGAGATTCCTCGTTTGGAGCTGCTCAGATCCGAAGGCAGGCTCCTGCAGAAAAGGAAATGTTGTGGAGCCGGTGGCAGTGAGTGCCCAGGCCTGGAGCCGGTATGTTCTCAAGGAATTGCATTAAAATACCTCTGTGTCAAAGAAGGAGCAAGTGCTTTAACTGCTTCTTCGTTTGTTACTTGTCTTATTTCTTTATTTGAAGAATCCAAAGCTGGTTCCAGCTATTTACAAATGGATCAAACCTGCTGATTTGAATAAAATAGCTGTGGAGCACCTCGGGGACAGGAGGCTCCGGAGGAGGCCAGCGGAGGAAGGCTTTGCCTCCAACCATGGTGGGGAGGGTTAGCAGTGCCAGAAGGTGGTAGCTGGAGGAGAGCGGGCTGAACTCCTGCAAGGCTGTGGATGGGCACGGTGACACCCTCCCTCCCTCCCGGCACCCTGGCACTGCCCTCTGTCCCTGGGGGTACAGGAGCACCTCCCTGCACCGTGCAGGATGTCCACGGGGCTTCACCTCCTGCCTGTGCACTGCCTTCAGACAGCTCCTCTGCATTCCAGCTGCTCCCACCGCGAACAAACAAATGTTTTCCAGAGGTCAGGGCTAAATGTCCTTTTGCAGAGCTCGCTCCTGGTCGTCCCTGCCTGCACCGCTGTGCTCAGCTCTTTACAGCGCCACGAAGAATTACAATTCTGCACCGCAGAGGCAGGAAACAGAGCTATTAATTTCCTTGTGAGTCTGCAGGCTCTTCCAGGATGGATGCTGCCTTAAATAAATGTTGCCCATTTCAGAAGGGACGAGGAGATGCGCTGCTCAGGGCCAGGTCCCCAGAGCACCCACCCTGCACCGTACCCACGAGGGACCTTGCGAGGGGACACCCGAAGTGTGCACAGGAAAGGAAGGGGCTGAGACCCTGGAGGAGACAGACCCCCCTGCGCCCAGTGGTCTGAGAGGGATGGGTGACGCCTGGCAGCCTGGGACATGAGGCACGCCGAGGGTGGGAGGCAGAGTGGGTAGATTTGTCTACACACCCCAATTCTCATAATTGAAGCAATTGTGAATCACTTGAAATGCCAAAATCTTGACAGGATAATGAGTTAAATCTGAGAGTGTGAATTCAATTACGTCTCAGGGTGCCGCTCAGCAGGAGCTGCCGCAGCATGTGCCTGGAGCATCAGCAACAGCCAACACGCCAGCCTGGGGGGCTTCCCCATGCCCTTGGGGGCTGTCTCCCCTCCCT
>NW_010409207.1:28185-29036 GCF_000710305.1 Buceros rhinoceros silvestris
GTCTTGCTGTCTGCTCCCGCCACGGCTGGGCCCGATGCTCCCCCAGCTCCCACCCCCTGGGCCCCACCACACCACTCCGGTGCTGCGGGCAGCAGCCGTGGCGTTGCGTCTGGCTGGTTATCAGCTGTGCAGCGGCAGCTGGTGGGTGTGCAGGGCGTTAGTCATTCAGTCAGTTGTGCCGGCAGAAAATGTGTTCACAACTTCCCACCTCCTCCAGCGCTGCCCCTTCCAGCCCCACACCTGCAGCATCCCTGCAACTGCCCTGGACGGCTGGCAGGAAGGAGGCAGAGCTGGTTGGGTGTGCTGGGCTCTTCCATCCCGAAAGCCATCGCCCTCGCCTCCCAGCTCCACCAGGTCCAGCGGGCTCGGGCTGCTTGACAGCACCGCAGCCTTAAAATAGAGGTGGCTTTGCAGGATGATGGATTTCAGTGTCTTTCTGCTTCAGCTTATTGAACACAGAGAATTTTTATGGACATCTCTTTCCTCTCCTCATCTCCATTCATCCGAAGGTCTCCAGAGCACATGTGCTGGAGGAGCACAAAACCAGAGGACATCGAAGTGGGGCTGGCCTGAGGGAAGAAGGGAGCCATCTGTCCTTTCCACTGGAGATAAGGGTGCACACCCCAGCGTGCTGTCTCCAGAGCCCATGTCCTGGCAGCCCCTCCATGGCGAGCGCTTTGCACAGGAATGGAGCAAATAGGGTTTGTCACCCTGCTGGGGTGGTTATGGGCACGGTTATGGGTCAGCTGCAGTGGGCACACGCAGGTGCCTTGGGGCTCAGTGAGTGCTGATGGCTCTGGGTAGGGCCCACGTAGGGACTCAGAACGGAGTGGCCACCGGTGCTGCTGGGA
>NW_010409207.1:29070-30774 GCF_000710305.1 Buceros rhinoceros silvestris
CCCAGTTAGGGACTAAGAACGGAGTGGCCACCGGTGCTGCTGGGACAGGACCAGGCTCTGGGACCGGCTGCCTGTGGGGAGAAGCAGAGGAGGTGGGGTCCAGCAGCACAGGCTCCAGCCCTTCCTCCAGAGTAGGGGGTCGGGCTATCCCAGGCGTCAGCGCCACGCTGGGCTCTGCTCAGAGCCAGGGACCAAACGGTGGTGGCAGGGATGGGCTCAGCCCATTGCAGTGGCATTTGCAGGAAGGGACAGCGGGGACAGCTGCAGAGCCAGCACCCAGCAGGTCCGTGTCCCCTGTCCCATACCCTCACTTCCAGAGGACCATGTGAGGTGTCTGCCAAGCAAGTCGATGCGAATCAATCACTGTTCGTGCCCTCTCAATAACTCTATTACATCCTCAAGGACAGATCTAAACCACCCAAACGGGCCTGAAGCAGACGCTTTGCTGCCAGAAGAGCAGGCGCGCAGGAGACTGTAAATCATGCAACATTAATATTGTCACTGACAATGAAAATCTCCGTGTCTCCGCATCTGCCTGTACGTGGTGGCCTTCAGATGTGCTTAATAAGCAACCAAGCTCCTGTGCCCACAGCAGAGGGTGGGTGAGGGAGACATGGGGCAGGCTGGGGCCAGGCAGCCAAGCCGCGGCAGCGTGCTGGGGCCGGGGTGCACGTAGGGGGCACACAGAGCAAGCCTTGGGGCTATACAGAGTGAGCACTGCTCACCCGGCGCTCCCAAGGGTTCGGAGGGTGAGCTGCATCCCTCTAGTTACGTAAACAAAACCTTTTCTGACATACTTGAAAGAGCCTTTTGCCCCATCGCACATCATCCCAGCCCCGTGCTCTGCCCTGGGCTCCCAATCCTGCCCTCAGCGCAGGGACGCTTTTGCCAGCACAAAGTGTGGAGCAGGGCAGAGCATCCCCAAGATGTCAGGGACCTGCAGAGCAGGGCAGAGGCAGGAGGAGGAAAGGGTGTGATGGCTGCAGAGAGCTGGTGGGGACGTGCCCAGGTGTCTCCAGCCTCTGGCGAGGAGAGGGTTGGCCCCATGGATGCAGTGCTGAGGCACTTGCAGGCGGGAGGGAGTCCTTACAGGAGCTGGAGAGACTGGTGCAGGGAGAGCCGGCGCTGCAAGCAGGGCTTCGCTCTGCCTCAGATATTATGCCAAATGCCTAGCTGGGAGATTGATGGGGACACACAGGGACCTGCTGGTGGAGGTGGCTGAGCCTGGGCCATGGGGTTGCAGAGCCAAGACAAAGCACTTTGGAGGATGGCAGAGAGGAGGAGCTGCCTGGCCTAGGGAGCCCTCCCTGCCCACTGGGATGGAGACCCAGCTGCCTGTGCCCACCGCGCCAGCACTGCTGGCCCTAAATGCTCCTCTCAGCTGGAGCAAGCCAGCCTCCCATGGTCACGCTAGACCCTCTTGCCGCTTTTGGCATTCTTTGGATGAGCAAGAGGCTATTAGAGCCGTGGCTTCAGAGCCAGCCCAGCGGGACCGAAAGGTCAGAAGACATCCTGTCACTTGTAAATAAATAATAATAAATTACCTCTCTCTCTCAGGAGTGCCTCTGCATGCAGAAACATCAGGCTGGATTAGTGCCTGCTGCTGACACCGGGAGGGATGGTCCTGTGCCACCTGCGACGGAGGGCACATCCTGCCGTGGTGGCAGCTCTGCCGTGGCAGGGGTGGAGCTGTCACTACAACGC
>NW_010409208.1:0-763 GCF_000710305.1 Buceros rhinoceros silvestris
GCTGCTCGGCCGCCCCAGCCCGCCGCGGTCTCCCTGGGTGCTGGAATGGCACTGCGCTCTCCACCCTGCCTGGCTGAGGATCCGCTCCCCGTCACTGCTGCGCACCCCACCCCGGTGTCTCGGGGGTTGTTTTGCTTTTCTCAAGGCTTCTCCCTTCCCTTTCTCTCTGTTCTTACTTTAATCCCTTTTCTTGTACAGAAAACCAGGGAAAATCCCCGCAGGGCTGATCCCGGCCTCAACGCAGCAGAAGCACCGCGTTCACTTCTGTTTCTGCGGGATGGGGAAGGAGGGGCCATGCCCCGGGCTGGCGTGTCCTGGCTCCTCCGGGCAAAGAAGAAATTTAAACGAGATTCCGGCCGTTCCCTGGTGCTAACAGCCGCTTCCCACCCGCCCCGGGAGGAGGCGGGTTGTGCAGTTTAGCGGCGCTGAAGAATCGAGGAGCAACATTTGCCGTGTCCCCTGCTGCCACCCTGCCCTCCTCCTGGTGCTGTCCCTGAGCAGGCGGGTGGCTGCGTGCCCATCCCGGAGCGTGGCACAGCTCCTGTTCTCCGCGTCGAGCGGAGAGGGCAGCAGAGTTGGGCTGGGCAGCAGCTGGCAGAAGTGGGCTGGAACCCTGTAGATGGCACTCACAGACCAAACATAGGCACGGGCAGCACCTGGCGAAGCTGCAGATGAAATCCTGATGCCTCCAAAAGGCGACTCTTCCCCCGGCAGCCGCCTGGGGTGAGGCGGAGGTGCCCTCGCAGGGGCTGGGGCAGCAGCC
>NW_010409208.1:992-1351 GCF_000710305.1 Buceros rhinoceros silvestris
TCGCCACTGCGAGAGTCTCGGCCGTGTCTAACCCAGCCCTGGCAGCACTTGTTCCCGATGGCTTTCGGGGGTTCCGGAGCAGATGGAGCTCTAAGATCCCCATGTTGGCCTGAACGAAGCCGCAGGCTCCTGCTCGCACCGGAGCTCGCTGCCACAGGGCAGAGGCTGCCGAGACGTGGGGGCGGACCAGGGCTCGGACGCTGCCACAGGGCAGAGGCTGCCGAGCTGTGGGGCTGGTCAGGGCTTGGCATCGACCCCGGCAGCGCTGACGCCTGCCCGGAGCTGCCTCCCTTCTCTTCCGAGTTGTGTCTGTGAACCCTCCCGCGCTTCTGCCGAGCTCAATTAACCGCCCTGCTTAA
>NW_010409208.1:1561-1886 GCF_000710305.1 Buceros rhinoceros silvestris
CGGGCCCTGGCCTGGGGGAGGAGCTGTCGGCTGCAAACCAGGAGCTGGTTCCTTGCCGGGCTCGGCGGGCTGCAGCCCCCGTTAGCACTAATGGCCACGGCCTCTGGCTGCTGGACTAGCTGCAGGGCTGGTGGTCTCCTCCTCCTCCTCCTCCTCCTCCGGGGCTGGGCGCGGGGGAGCTCTCTGGGTTTCGGGAGCCTGTTCGCTCTCTCCGTGGAGCACAGACCCAGCTCTGTGGCAGGGCACGGAGAGGAACCAGCTGGAGCGGAGCACGGGTCCTGCTCCTGGCCCCCGAGCAGGGGTTTCATGTGTCAAACTGGGTCTG
>NW_010409208.1:2079-2555 GCF_000710305.1 Buceros rhinoceros silvestris
GCTCCTCTCGCACGTGTGTGCCGCGTTCCCTGGTGGCTCAGGGCGTGTGGAAGGGGTGGTCAAACCTGCCGAGCTTCCTCCTCCGCCTGAGCACAGCAGGACCGTCCCCGCTGCCTTCCCAGGCATCCAACATCGCTGCGGGGCATCGCCTCTGCCAAGGGTGTTCCAGCAGCGCGTGGAGACCCCCAAGGGGAGCCGGGTCTCACGGGGAGCCGTGCAGGCACCGCCAGAGACCCTTTCCCTCTGCGTTCCGCAGAAAATAGTGTGGAGGGAACCTTTTTTATCTAAGAGAGGAAGGACTAAGGCGCAGCGAGAGCTGATTTGCCAAAGGGCGCCCGGGGAAGCGGTGGCAGATCAGAGAACCGACGGAATCCTGGTATCAGCCCCGGCGCCGGTTCCCGCCCAGGCTCACGGGAGAACCAAGACTCGGGTTTCCATCCGGGGAAGGGGGCGATTTCCAGGGAGCAGAGCTGATC
>NW_010409208.1:2777-3237 GCF_000710305.1 Buceros rhinoceros silvestris
CCTTTCGGGGGCTCTTTGCTCTCCTCACTTTCCCACAGCTCAGAGCCATTCTCCCAGCTTCAAAAGGTTTATTAATTACCCTAATGAGGTCAGGAGAGACCAAACGCTTCTGTGACTTACAGCAGAGGTGGGAGGGCTGGGGAAGGGGGAGATGCCGTGGCTGGTGCCCCCACTGCTCGTTCTCCCCCACTTCCCATCTCAAGCAGGAGGAGAAAAAAAAAAAAGAAAATGTGGACAGAAGGTCTCAAATGTATCAAACAGCTTTTAAAAAGAAATTCCTTTTGCCTGTCAAAAGAACAAACAGATACACCAAAACCTGTCAGAATTAGTGTTGGAGTAATTGCAGAAGCTCTCCAAGGTTAATGCTCCATTAACGAACAGCTCTCATGCAGCTAAAAGCCAGGACGAGACAGGTTGTCAAAGGCTTGCTGGAGATTAAAGAGCTGCCTCCCAGCTCTCC
>NW_010409208.1:3362-3987 GCF_000710305.1 Buceros rhinoceros silvestris
TGCCCGCGAGGTCTCCGGCAGGGGTTTTTTGGGAGGGGAGGGAACGGAACGGGAACGGGAACGGGAACGGGGCTGTGCTGGATGGAGATGACACCAGCCACGCTCGTGCTGCCCTGGCGTGGCTGGAGATGCGTGACCCAGAGCTGCAGGAACGGTTCCCGGAGCTCGGCGAGGTCCCTGCTCCCCGGGGCGGGGGTCACAGGGGGCTTCGACACGCCACGGGTGCTTCAGCCCCTTTAGGCCAAGCTGAAATGCAAATCCTGAGGGCAGCAGGAGCCTGAAGCGGCAGCGTGAGGCAGAGGGGACCGTCCTGGTTCAGAGCAAGCTGGGGACGAGCAGCGTCCCGGAGGGGAGCGGGGCTGGACGGCAGTGGGGTGCTGGGTCCCGGAGGGGAGTGGGGCTGGGCGGCAGCGGGGCGCTGGGTCCCAGCAACTCAAAATTCACCCTGCCTGGGACCCAGTGGGGTTTGTGGTGAGCAGGGCGTCATTTTTAAATGGAACTGGGGCCGATTTCATCTCCCAGGCCAGTGTGAGGCTTATTTAAATAGAACTGACCTTGATTTTTCTTTTGTGGCAGGAGGGAAAGCCATCCCCAGCTGGCAGTGAGGCAGCACCCTCTGTGCCCC
>NW_010409208.1:4237-4438 GCF_000710305.1 Buceros rhinoceros silvestris
GAGTGACCTTTCTTAAGGCTCTTGGGGCTGAGCTCGGGTTTTTACTTCTCCCAAAGCCGAGCTCTGTTGGGAGCGTCCTGCCCAGGGCCAAGGTGCCTTCAGAGAGGAGAAAGCGGCAGCTAAACCCACGCAGCTGTGGAGATGCCAGGCTGAGGAGCAGCCCCAGCCATCCCCATCGCAGCGTCCCTGGGGTGGACAAAC
>NW_010409209.1:0-511 GCF_000710305.1 Buceros rhinoceros silvestris
CCTCTCATGATAGGTTTTTGCCAATTCTGAGATAGTCAGAAGCAAACTTGCAGGTTGTGTGACTTTGGAGAGGAGACAGGAGAGCTCTCTGTGTGTGAGGCTTTAGAACAACAGATGGTCATTTCCTTGCTTGTTGTAGTTAACACAACCATGTGCCTGATGGACTCCTGTGCAATTTGAGTTCATTCTGCTCAGCAAGTTTGGCCTGAGCGTTGTTTTTCCACCTGATCTATCCATTTCTCTCTGTTTCTAACTCTTGCTTTGTTTGTTGTCATGAGCTGCAGCTCAACCTCAGGATGTCTAATCAAATGGGGAAGGTCCACTTGTGCCCATCGTCTGAGTGTAGGGGCAGTTCCCGTATACATCTTGAATGTTTACATGTGTCATGGGTGGTTTTCATTGACATATGTGTGCTCCCAGAGCAGACTTGTCTGCAGCAGGAGAAAGCAAAGCCATGTCTATTGCCATCCTCTAAGTGCCGAGTGGCAACCCAGCCCAGCCAAGCTTTGCA
>NW_010409210.1:0-1755 GCF_000710305.1 Buceros rhinoceros silvestris
CCCGTCCGGTGGTCACCAGCCAGCCCGGTAACCCCGGGAACACCTTCATCACGCTCCGCACATCCTCACCTCGCTGCACTCACCTTCATCCCCTTCCACACACCTTCATTGTCCTCTGCACACCCTCATGCTCTGCCGCACACCTTCATCCCCCTCCTCATCTCCATCCTCACACCCTCATCCCCCTCCAGACACCTTCATCCTCCTCTTCCCCTCACTCACCGCCCCGCATCCCACCACCATGCAGATTCCTGGTGTCTCCCGGTTCCCCACCCTACCCCACAGCGCCGAGTATTGGGATATCAGCCCACGCCATGGCGATTTCCATGGGGAACTCAGCCAGGAGCCGGGCCATGACCATTTCCTCGGCGTGAGCCGAAGGGTGGTAACGCGCTAAGCCGCAGCCAGCTGATCGGATGCGAGTCCCTGGCCACCACCCAGCCCGACTGTCGGGAACTGTGGCCCCAGTAACGGGCAACACACGGCAAAAACCCAGGGCTGTGGGGTCCGGCACGCACTGAGGACCAGTGCCACAGTGCCCGAAACCAGAGATAAATTGGGGAGAGAGATCCTCCCGCCGCCCAGCTCTTTGCGTCCCATCCCTTCTAGGAACATATTTTTCTAATTTTCATGCCGTGCTGGGTTGTATTTAGGCATTTCAGGACAAGACAGCCAATGCCGCAGCCCGTCGAGCGCCAGTCTCCGAAGCATCCAGCGCATTCAGCAATCGTATGTGATTAATAAAGCCCTATCGCATTCTTCCAGCCTTGGCCTGGTGCTAACTTGTAAGAAATCTGGACCAAAAACTGCAACGAAATGGCTGCAATTCTCCAAGGGCCCTTTGGAGCACTCGTTACTCATCCCTTACTTGGGCAAAAATGACATGGAGAGCTCCTGGAGATGACAGCCCTAATTGAGTTCAATAGGAGTTTAGGCTGAGTAAGGCATGAGCAAACAACGTGCATTAGCCCATGAAGAAAAGCCTGATCTGCAGATGTTTGGGACCGTATGTAACACCACGCAGGGGAGCACTGAGGGAGTCACCGTTCTGCCGGGCGGGCAGAGGTCAGACCTCGGCTCTGGTACAGCCTCTGACCCAAGCACTGGCGATTCCAGGATGAGCTTGTTCTGGAGCGTGGCGATTCGAGCCCGGCTCGGTGGTTTGTTTCAGTCCTGCCTCTTAATTTTTGTTTTCCTCCTTCAGAAGTCCACAATCCTCGTTTCTGCTATTCTTCGTCCAGTGGTGGGAACAGCGACTTCCTTTCCCAATTTATAATATAAAAGAGCTGCAAGCAGCAACGCCATAAATAATATTTTCTTATGGCCGGAACATCCAAGTCTAGGCAAGACACCAAGAACAGCTACAAGATTGTAAAACTCCAACACTTCTCCAGAATGGATTCACTAATTAAAAAATGATTCCTTTTTAAACACAGTTGAAAAATACTGGCTGCCTGTCACCAAGAAAGAGCCTGTCCTGCACAGCCACAGCCTGGCCTCTCCCTCTAAAAAACGTCTCCGGAAAAAATACACAGGGAGGGGAAGGGGGAAGAAAAACACTCCGCCACGATCACTTCTTTAATTAATTAATGTATCACCACTTCAAAGTGGGGAGCGAGAGCCCCCGAGGCTGAGGCGATGCTCTCTGCAGGGCAGGGCCCTTGCTGGGAACCCGACAGCTCCAGCCCTTCCACGGGCAGGCGAGGAGCTTCCCAGCACGGCTCTCCCACCCTGAACCCTCCGGGCAGCAGCCAC
>NW_010409210.1:1836-3748 GCF_000710305.1 Buceros rhinoceros silvestris
AACCCTCCGGGATGCAGCCAGCCCAGCTGAGGGGGCATTCGCCTTTCGGAGCCCCATGGAAACACCCCGCAGCCCCCCCAGAAGGGTTGTGCTCAGGGCTGGGCACGTGGAGCCCCCCAAGCCCCTGGCATCTGGGGCAGGGGGAGAAGTGAGCGGTCAAAGAGCCTCCCACTTCCATCCTCCTGCTCAGCCCTGGACCAGAACCTTTCCACCTATTGGCACGGGGTGGGGATACTGGTGACTGCCAGCTGTGAGAGCTACCAGCGCCGCAGTGACATCGGTCCTGGCTAGATGCAGTGCTCAGCATCGAGGTGGGATCTTAGGTTCTTTCCTCCCCTCTGCCTTAAAACTATCTGTGCCAAAATAAATGCATTTCCCAGGAGGTTCCCCTGAGGAGCTGCCGACAGCCCTCTCTGGCTGGGGGCTGTGCCCGTGCCCCTGCGTGCGGGGTTCAATCCATCCCTGCAGCACCAGCCTGACACCAGCCCCTCAAACAAAGCCTCAGAGGATTAAAACATCATCCCCGGCGATGGAGCAAGCCCTTTCTCCAAGGAAGACGCACGCTTTGGGCTCAAACGCCGCTGATAAGGCTCCTTCTCCAGTTTTTTTGATCTTTGGTGTAGTGAGAATTCCTTTCCCACCCACGCACACCCCAGCACCCGCAGCCATTGGTCTGCCGGCGCATCCGTCACACTTTCCGTCGGCCAAAGCCGATAGACATTTCAACTGCTTCCATCCCTGTCTCCTCGGGTGTGAACAGCCAGCGCAAACAAAGGGCCCAACATCCCTCGCCCGCTGTAATGGTTTTCATTTGTTTTCTCGTGCCGCAGTTGGTTTGGGTTAGAGGGTTTGGGGAGGGATGTGGGGCGGGCAGCTGAGGCGGTGGCAGCTCTGGGGTGGGGTGGCATGGCCTGGGACACCCAGGACAGATTTTCTCACTCTGCTGGAACTGCAGGCTGAAAATCCCGGGGGGTTTGCAAGCAACAAGAGCAAGATGGAGACTTTTTGGGTGAGGGAAGAGAGAAATCCCCTGGGATAACGGCAGCTTGTGCTCCAGCAAGAGCTTGAGGAGCCCAAACTCCTCTCTCTCACCCTGCTTCGGCTTTTCTGCTTCCAGCGGAGGAAACGGGGATAAGCGATAGCTCGACTGTTAGCTGAGCTTTTCCCCGATTTCAAACAGATGTTGGGTCCGCAGCTGGATTTGGGCAGAAAGCTCCAGCTTTCCCACATTTGCTGGCCCCGAACCGCGGTGCCTGGCCTTCCCTCTGGAAGGTCTCTGATCTCCCCGCGTGGGTCAGAGACGATGTCCCACGCTGTCCTCGAGCTGTCCGCCCCCATCTGCTGATGAATCACGGAGCCCGGATTCGTGCAGCTGGTGGGAAAACCTCGGCTCCGTCGGCAAAGCCACGGGGGCAGATGTTCCCCAGTGGTTCCACTGCAGCTTGTGGTCCCACTGTCACTGCCCCAGCCCCATGCCAGGATGGGTTTGGGCCATGTTGTGACACTGCCCAGCAAGGACAGTCTCATCCCTCTCCCGCTCCTCAGTCTTTCCACCCCAGCTAGCGTTAACTTGGGGGGCTCAAATCACCCCCAGAATGGGGGAAAGTCCTTTATGTGTCCCAGGAAAGGGGACCCCAAATTGTATCAGCCCCCCACCCCAGGTCAGTGCATGAGCTGAACCGGTGAGAGCGGCATTATAGGGGCATCAAGAACAGTGTTTCGGGGCACCTTGGCATGTCCCAGTGTTCCTCGCCACTGAATTAATCAGATTTGGGACTGTTTATGAAGCCAAATCCTCACCCCACCTCAGCGGGTTTGTGCTGGGAATGGGGGTACGGGCTGCGCTGCTCCCCCACAGGCTGCCTCTCTTCAGCACCTCCCCACTGACACACACCCACCCACTGCCCCTCGT
>NW_010409210.1:4075-4427 GCF_000710305.1 Buceros rhinoceros silvestris
GCCCAGCTGGGTGCTGAGCATGACTCAGCGCCTCACCACACCTCATGAGTCACCTCAGTGCTTCCTGGTGCACCCAGAGTTTTCTCTTCCAGGTCTCTCCTGGCAGCACCAGCCCAGCCCGGCCCCGTACCAGTGATGCCAGCTCTGCCTCACGTGGCTGCTGGCCCTTCTCCACCGGCACCAGCGTCCCTGGGCACGTGCCCACATGCTGCCGGTGCTCTGGGTGCCAGGCTGCTCCTCAGGGACCCAAATCCCCAAAGGCTTCCAGGCAGCAAGGTGGAGAGCCCGGGGCAGGCCAAGACACCGTGGGCACCACGCGGCCACTCGCTCTGCAGCAAAACGGGGCAAAAGA
>NW_010409210.1:4493-4897 GCF_000710305.1 Buceros rhinoceros silvestris
TGGAGCAGACCCAGCTGCTGAATGCTTTGTGCTTCTAGGTGCAGCTACAGCTTGGTTGCTGCCCCTAGTTCTGGATCTCTGAAGGCACTCCTATGTACAGATCCTTTGATCCTTCTCTGGCAGCAATCCACCTGCTTGATTAAAGAGTCAGTGCTAGAGCTCTCCCAAATCCACAGCAGCTTAGTAACATTTTCCTGTAGCCTAGAGACTTCAAAAGCTCTGTTTCTTAAGTCCTTTAGAGAATACATGGCATATGAGCAAGAAACTAAAAAAAAAAAAAAAAAAAAAATATGGGGGGGATGAGTTTCCAGGATCTGAGTCCAAGAAACGTCTCAAAGGGATGAGATTGGGATGGCAGTCAGCCTCATTTGCTAAATATACCCCGGGCCTGACTCTGCCATCTG
>NW_010409210.1:6574-6883 GCF_000710305.1 Buceros rhinoceros silvestris
AGCTTACGGTCGCTGCCGTGCACGATCTGGAAGTTTTTGACCGAAGCGTGGGTGACCCGGCCGTGGAAGTTGAGGACGTAGGACTGGGTCTCATCGTTCCACACCGGCGCCTTGTTGTGCAGCTCGATCACATTGTCCATGTTTCTGTTCTGCCATCGCATCAGAAGGCCGTCGTTGTCCTGGGGAGGGGGAGAGGGGCGAGACCAGAGTGAGGGTGACCGTCCCTTCAGAGCCCTGCCACCCCCCATGGCATGCCCATGGCGATGCTCTGCGGCAGGAGAGGGGATCCCGTGCTGAGAGAAAAATACA
>NW_010409210.1:7049-9585 GCF_000710305.1 Buceros rhinoceros silvestris
CTCCCGCCTCGCAGGGAAGTGCCTTGAGTTTCAGGGACACTGGAAAGCCTTTCTGTGCCCCAGAGTGGGTAAAACCCAAGGTGAACCCCAAAAAATCCAGGAGTTTCTCCCAGTTGTCCCTCGACTTACATTTCGGGGCCGGATGGGCACCCTGTCATTGTCGGCATTCATCCCAGGGATGATGACTGTCATCTTCCGGGGGCCTTTGAACCCTAAGACGTTGGTTTCCTGCAAGAGAAACCCTGTCCCTAAAACCAGCTTCTCGCTGGCTGGCAGCTGAAGAAGGGCTCAGGGATGGCTCCAGCCCATCCCACATCTCCGCAACCCCCCGGGCAGCTGCCCAATGAAGGGGTGCGTGTCAGGACCCCCTCACCACCCGCCCAGGAGGTGCTGAGGGGTTGTCCCTGCACCGCTGCTTACGTAGACCACGGCCGAGAGCTCCTGCCTCACGTTGGACCAGTCGGCGTTGGCCCTGTCGGGGTTCGCACCATTGTCGAACACTGTGAACTTCGTACCCATCAGGTTGGATCTGCAGCCAAGAACAGGAGGTGGCCACGTCTGGTGTCACCGAGTCCCCTCCAACCCCTGTCCTGTGACCCCCACCCCAGGCACAGCCCCAGCTTTGCCCCAGCTGCAAAACCCACGTGCAGTCACCGTCCTTCCCACCCTTTAGCGGTTTGCTTGGGCTCAGGGCACCCAAGGGTAAACAGGGACAGTATGGGGTGCTGCCCCGGGGACCCCCAGCATCGCTGCACAGCTGCCGGCGGTGCAACGGGCCGGGACTTGCCGGGCGCCATTTCTAGCCATGACCTGTCTGCCAGGAGGAACCAGATGAGCCTGTTTTCCCCTCCCGGCCCCCCAACGCTCCTCAGGTCAGACCTAACAGCAGGGAACACCAGATTTAGCCTCCTGCCTGAGCCAGCCATCACTGGGGGCACCCAGCGGAGTGGGAGCAGGGTGCTGCAGGAATGGGGTGCCACCTCCGCTCCTACCTCAGCTTCCCAATGAAGTTCTCTCCGCCCCGCGACAGGTCAGTGGGGTCGATGGAGATGAGGTAGTTGGAGGTTTTGCTCTTCTTACGCTTCCTTCCAGCGAGAAGGAACACCTGGGAGGGCAGTAGGATCATGTGAGGATGGGCTATTGTCACCTCCATCGCCATCTACTGTGCCCTCTGCACAAGGCTTGGCCCAACAGGTCACTGCCATGACCTTGCACAAGTCGTGGAGTAAAGACCACCGCCACCATGGTGGGATGCAGGCAGGCATCCCCCCAAACCCCTGAGGGTGCTCCCAGGAGAGGTGCTCCCCATCCCACCTTCTTGTCGTTATCCAAGTGAAGGTAATAGGTGGGATAAAGTCCCCGGTCCATCCCCTTCTTGTCCCGGGTCACCCGGCACTTGATGGTCACTCCCTGCGGTGCCGGCCGCAGCACAAACTCCTCCAGGTTGTCCACCTCGATGACAGGTGATGGGGGCCTCTCCTCCTTCACCTGCAACACAAGAGGGGGGGTAACCCCAAAGCCAAACCTGCCAGAGTCTCCCCAACTTTCCCAGCTCTGACCCACCCCTGTGGGCTGTGTTGCTGCAGCTGGTGGCTCTGGGGACAGTGCTCCAGTAGGTCTCCCTGTGGCCCAACCTGCCCTGGGGGAAAAGCTGCTGCCCCTGCCCCAAGGGGACCCCCAGGGCTCTAATGGGGGGGTTTTGTACCTTCTTTGATTTCTTCCCTTTTCCCTTCCTGTTGGAGTTCTTCTGCGGGGTCTCTGGGCTCTCCTCACTGTCAGCTGCTTTGGGAGGAGCTGCAGGAAGGAACAGGCAGGGGCATGGAGAGGAGCAAGAGCCGGACTGCACCGAACCCCAAAGTCCAGCTCAGCACAGACCCACACCAACCCCATTGATCACAACCCCTCTCTGTGGCCAGGCTCACTCTCACCAGCCCCTTCAGCACCCACCACCCTCCACCATGTCCCCGGTGCCAGGCTCTCACCTTTCTTTTTGGTTTTCTTCTCCTTGGGGGGGTCCCCACCCGTCTGGAAGAGGGATGCCGGGTTTTTCTTCTTCTCTGACCTGATGGGTTTGGTGCTGGAGTCAGAATTATCCTCCTCATCGCTGCTGGTGGTGGCTGGGGAGGGGACACGGGGAACACGGTCACACAGCACCAGGTGCTGTCAGCTCAGGGTGATGCTGTGGGGAGGTGGGACTGGCTGCCACCCCCTCTGCTCACCCCGTACCTTTCTTCTTGCTTTTCTTCTCCTTCTTCTCCCTGTTCACCTGGAACATGGACATTGGCTCCTTCTTGGTGCTTTTGGCAGATTTGGCTTTGCCTTCGGGGTCGCTCCTGTCTCCTGGAGGGACAGAGGAGCTGAGATTTAGCCAGAGAGGAGAACCAGGACAGGGGGGAGATGGGGGCAGGGAGGTGGCAACGTGGAGCGGTGGGAAGGGAGGAGCATGCGGGAGATCACACAGGGAGGTGCGGTTGCCCCAGAGCCCCCTAAGGCTCTGGGGATGGGACACAGTGATACCTCATCCCAGCAAGGATGG
>NW_010409210.1:9789-10017 GCF_000710305.1 Buceros rhinoceros silvestris
CTTTGGCTTCAGCTTCTTCTCCCGGCTCTCACCGGAGGCAGCCTCCTTGGGCAGCTTCTTCTTCAGCTTTTTTGGTGGGTCTTTATTCTCCACCTCCTCTTCCTCCTCCTCCTCGTCCTCCGAGTCCTCGGCCGGCTCTGCTCAGAGGTGACACAGTGGCCTCAACAACCCGATGGCTTCGTGCCTCATGGTTTGCGGGAGCAGAACCCTCCTGGCCCGGGCAGGGTG
>NW_010409211.1:0-482 GCF_000710305.1 Buceros rhinoceros silvestris
ACCCCACTGGCCCTTGTCCAAGGTGGGGCGCTCAGAAACCACCATGTTTCTCCTGAGCTCTTCTCCTGAGGGCGATTCGCCCACTTTGGGGTGGAGGAGACACCTCTCTTTGCCTTTTCCACCTGGATTCCCCTCCCTTTCCTCCCCCCCAGAGGGTTTTTCCCCGAGGGCTCGGGCTGTCCTGGCCTGACAGCCCCGTGTGTCTGGCAGTTGTATTTTTCCGGCGGTGGGTGGGTTTTTGCAGGAAGGAGTGTTTATCTTTTCCAAGCATGCTCCTCCCTGCTTTAGTGTTATTTTTTTTTCTTCCCCCCCTTTTTTTTTCTTTTATTTTTTGGCCTGCCCACCAGCCCGCCTCTCTCCCGCCCTTAACTCCTCCTCCCCCTCCTCCCCAGGAATCGCAGCCTTCCCCGCTGGCTCTGCTGGCAGCCACCTGCAGCAGGATCGAGTCTCCCAACGAGAATTCCAACGGCTCCCAGGGCCAG
>NW_010409211.1:642-1148 GCF_000710305.1 Buceros rhinoceros silvestris
CCCAACGGCGGCAAAACCACCTCCGGCGGCTCCAGCCCGCCAACAGCTTCCAAGGAACAGCGCGGCAACGGCAGCAACGGCAGCGGCGACGGCTCCAAGAGCCGACCCGTGAGCACAGGGCCGTACGTGGTCACCACCGCTTCCAACCTGCAGAACCAGCAGGTGCTGACGGGGCTGCCGGGGGTTCTCCCCAACATCCAGTACCAGGTCATCCCCCAGTTCCAAACCATCGACGGGCAGCAGCTCCAGTTCGCCACCACCCCCGCCCAAGTCAACGTGCAGCAAGATGCCTCTGGGCAGCTCCAGATCATCCCCGGAACCAACAAGCAGCTCATCACGAGCCGCGCGGGGACGAGCAACCTCATTGCCATGCCCAACCTGCTGCAGCAGGCCGTGCCCATCCAGGGCGTGGGCTTGGCCAACAACACCCTCTCAGGGCAAACCCAGTACGTGGCCAACGTCCCCGTGGCCCTCAACGGCAACATCACCTTGTTGCCCGTCAACAG
>NW_010409212.1:0-248 GCF_000710305.1 Buceros rhinoceros silvestris
CCAGGGCAGGTTGCCCCAGTGAGTGTTGACCCACCCCCATGGGTGGCTCCAACCCCTGGCCATGGGAACCATGATCTAGAGTCACGTGGAGCCTTGACCCACTTCTGTGGGGCCCATGAAATCTCCGCCACGGGGAGCAAGGACCTGTGGCCACAGGTGCCTCCAACCCATGGTCATGGGGGACCAGGACCATGGGGAACCACGACCCACAGCCATGGGGACCCACGGCCACGGGGAACCAAGACCGA
>NW_010409213.1:0-1304 GCF_000710305.1 Buceros rhinoceros silvestris
GGAGACCGGGGTTCGATTCCCCGACGGGGAGTAGCGCCAGCGTTTTGCTCTTGTTTAAACCGCTGTGATGAGCTTTTACGTGTCACCAGGGAGGGGGCGACAGCAGCCACGGTGATGCCACACTGTGAGTACTGCGGGACAGGGGCGGAAAATACTCCCCGGAAATGAATTTCTACAAGAAATCTGACCGTAATCTGTAAAAATACCCAGTGACTTGCTACTGTGTGTGACGGTGCGTGAGTCCCGAAGTTGCCTTGTTGTTACAGTTTGGTGCCTTTTGTAAGTCTGCGTCTCTGTGCCATCATCTCCATCGACGTGTTTATATCAGAGGCATTTAAACTTTGACCAGAGCACATTTCTGATGGCAAACTTCCACATGAAAACTGTGTGATTATTTTAACCAGCCCAGTTATCACATAGAACTCCTCGCGGCTCCAAGAGGTTCTTTAAAAGGAAAAAAGGCTCCCTTCGCGGCTGTCCCTTCGCGGCTGTCCCTTGGCGGCTGTCCCTTCGCTGGTGTCTGGGGTGAGCTGCCTGCTGAGAAACCTGCGTGGCCGCCTCTGCCCCCGGAGCAGCCCCTGCTCTGCGGTACGCTGGCCACTGGCACCTCCAGAAGACCTTTGTTCTGAGCTGGATCCCAGGAACAGAGCCCCGGTAAGACCATGACAGCCTCCACTGTGAAGCACTTGCAGAGGCTGATCCAGATTTTCTGGAGCCAGGAAATCCAGCCGTGCTTCGATCGCCACGTTAGTGACCATCCGTACGCGCCTGCTGGCTTCACTGTGAAGCACTTGCAGAGGCTGATCCAGATTTTCTGGAGCCAGGAAATCCAGCCGTTCCTCGCGCCCCACGTTAGTGCCCATCCGTAAGCGCGTGCTGGCTTCTGCAGCTCTTTCTCCTAGGAATGGAGCTTGCTTCCAGGTGGGCGGCACTGCGGGGCTGAAACCGCTGAAGACGTGAACCTATCTCACGTTAGTTTTAAGGTTGTTTTCAACTTACTAGCTTTTGTTAAACTGCGTTTTATCCAACCTGGGCAGTACTCTGGGATATCTGCTCGGTCCAGAACCGTTTCCCTGGCTGCTGGGGTTTGGGCCATCCCTGGGGTGGACCCCTGCCCCACAGCCCACCACAGACAAGGGCACCCCAGAGCTGGCCCTGAGGAACCTCTACAGCATCACAGGGAGCAGCACATGCTCGTTAGTGACCCTGCTCATCAGCGGAGGGTCCAAGCCCTGAAGTCCGTTAAAGGAACCTGGTGAGTATCTTCAGAGGAGGCTCCTGCAGGTGCTGCAGGCGGGGGGGGG
>NW_010409213.1:1395-7553 GCF_000710305.1 Buceros rhinoceros silvestris
AGGCGGGTGGTGCTGTCACGCTCCTGCGGTCAGAGAGTTCTGCACGAAGACGAGAGAATAAGCTGATGGGGCAGCTCTGGGGGAATGGCGAAACCTTCGCTTCTGGATAGGTGAGATCACTCGTCCTGAGCAGATGCAATGCAGAAGGTAAAGTTGTGCTGCACGCTTTGTGGGCTCTCGTGTTTAGGACACGCAGTTTAACATCAAAACCACGCTCCAATGCGATTTGATGGCACACCGAGGCTTCGGGACTCTGCTGGCATTAACATGTCACTGGTCTCCAGTCACTTTAGTTACTGGATTGTCAAAGCCACAACAGATTTTTCCAAATCAGAGGCCGTCAACAGAATGCTATAAGAAACGTCACATGCTGATGGAAAGTGTTGTGGGAGGGAAAGAATTCCAGTGCTTTTAGAGAGCCTTCTTAACGGCTCCTGAAACAGGCAGGAAACAGAGGTGTTGCAATAACACTTGTCACTCACATGTTTGCTCGAAACACGGTTCTCATCGATGGTATCTTTCAAGGTAGTATCGTTGAAATGCCTCTGTTCTCTGCAGGAACGGGAGGCTGCCGTCCTACCCTCTCCTACTCCCACACATACGACAGTATGCATTTTCAGGCTCTAATAACCCGCTTCTTGGCTCGTCATCCTTGGTCTTCAGCGATGTGGTGATCCTCCTGAGCAGTCAGTGCTTAGCACGGTGTAGGCCTATACATGTATCATTCTGAGACTGAAAACTAAAGCTGGGCAGGGCGTGGGGTGGGGGTTGGCACGCTGTTGTCCTTTTAGGGAATTTCCTGGGAAACAAAGAGCATCTCATTTTAAAAATAAGATAAAGAAATTGTTCTTTAGCTCTGGACTCTGCTGTCCCTGCTCCTTGGCTATGAATAATCTTTGGGTAAATTCCTCAAAAATGTGCCTTCCTTTTTTAAACATTATTATCCAGCTCCTATTCTTTACACAAGGGGGTGTTTGGTTTCTTTATCAGGTGACTCCCTCGTGCTCTCACGGCGCAGCTCTGCAGGGCGCAGCCTCTCCCCAGCACATTGCTGCTCGTTCCTCAGAATGCCGCTCCGGCTCTGGTGAGCGGCGCATCTCTTCCAGCCCCTTATCCCCACCCGCAGGCACCCCTGAAGCGAGTGCATGTTTCAGCATGGCCCCAGCAGCGCACACAACCCCTAAGTGTTTCGCTGGGCTCGGATCTGGCCCAGCTGGAGCTCAGCGCCTCTCGCAGCATCTGCAGTGGTGCCTGAGGAGCCGGGATGGGATGAGGAGGGATGAGCATGGCCTGGAGGTAGGTGAGCTGCTCCAGCCAGGACTAAATGCCTGTTGGTGCCCCATGTGCTGTGTTTCCATCACACACGGATGAGTGATGGACCCAGTGGTGCCAGTGAAAGCGCTGACAAGCTGGACGTGATGCACGTAAATAGGCTGAAAGAGCAGAGGGAGGTGTCACAGACACGCAGCGGGCTCGTCTGTAACCCCGCACAGCACGCGTCTCTCCTCCCCACAAACACTGTCCTTGGCTGGGTGATGAAGTGAAACTGCTCAAACAAGTCTTCTTTAATGATTTGGGCTTAATAAAATCTTCCCTAAGCCTCTGAACTGTTTCCACAAAACCTGCCTTTGGTCCTTTTAAGTCATCTGTTGTCACCTTCAGACCTGGAGCTATTATTAAAGCGGATCTGTGCTCCTTCACCACAACAGCTCCCTGGCTGTAGCTAATACCTTTCCTTCTAGGGCAGCAGCGCCACGGTCTTGCCTTTGTGCACACCCAGTGGTGCTGGTTAACCCCCCGTTAGTGCCTGGTGGCAGCAGCTGAAGGAATTGCCTCCAGCTGGTGCTTACAATTCAATGTTTGCACTGGCACGTTCCCACTAGGCTAACTGAACAGCAAAATATTGAGTTCAGTGCACTCGCACTACTAAATGTTTTCATCATTTAAGGCTTGAGACAACTTGTAAATGCTTAAAATAGCGTGAAAATCCCTGTGCTGGCACGGACTCCCAGCCTTATTGGAAGGCTGTCTGCTGTTCTCCTGGTGTAGAGGTTTCATATGTTCCACAGAACAATTATGGTAAAGCAAAATTTCAAATCACCAAACCTATATGACAGATTTAATTTAGAAGGAAATACATAACTTAAGGGTGTCAGAAGAACAAGTTGATTGATTGAAAAACAAGAACTGGTGAGCAACCAGCTGTCCATCACGTGAGCACCCTGGCTTCAGTGGGCTCCACTAGAGGAACTCCACTGACTTCCACAATTTTTCCACTAAGGTATTAAATGAAACTTTGATCCTATAAACTATGAATAACTACATTATTTCCAAGTTCTGTGTGTTGGGAATGTAATAAGTAATATCAACGTTTCTGAGTGAAGGCAGAAGGAAGCAGGGAGAAGGGTTATGGGAAGCAGGTGAGCGTTTGCTCCTGACCACGGCTCTGCTGCAGGAGAGACAGCTTGTCCTGGCGCAGCGACACAAACCTTCGCAGTTCATTGTGCTGGCAGGTCTCGTCACATGGACGGGCTGAGCCTGGTCCTCATTTTAGCAGCCCTGGCCCTGGGCCTTCTCACGGCTCAGATTTTCCAGCCATTGATGCTCCAGGCTCTGTGCTCCCCAGGGCAACTACTGCAGGTCTGCCCTTTCTCTGCTGCGAAACCTCCCGTCCCTGCAAGAGGTACCGGCACTGGGAGGGTTGTGACTGTGGTGCTCAGTACTTGGTTCCTCCTCGTTGTTCCCTGACGGTGGCTTGCTGTTGCTGACAGGGAAGCGTGTGTTTGCTCGGGAAGCAGTGGGAACGTTAGCCTGTGTGTGACCGTTACCTGTTTGTGCCCTCTCTGTGACTCTGGCGTTAGGTCCTACAGCTCTCCACGGGCTCTCTGCTGATGCCTGCTGTCCCCCCTGGTTTGGCACGCAGGTGACAGCATGCGCTGGCTTGGGGTTTTTTGGAAGCAATGCATCCAAAATAGGAGACACCAACCTGAGCAACAGCGGAGTGCAGCGCCAGGGCGCTTCCACCTCGCAGAGGATCTGTCCAGAGGGTGGTAAGTACCAAAGTCCCAGTGTCTGCTGGGCAGCCAGCGGCTGGCTGGTCGGGTGACACCTCCAGCACAGGAGGAAATGGAGAAATTTCAGTGTAATAAGCTTACAACAGGTGACCAAAGTCTTCCTAAGGGTGTTTCAGACTGGTTTGACTAAGTATAACGGCTGTTTACTTCCTCTGTAGCGGCAGTCCTCAGAAGTGACCGCTGACTTGCCCAAGGAAACACAACTGCCGGTGTATCTGTCCCCATTCTGTAACAGTGCTGTCTGTTCCTGCCTCATACAATGACCCCTACGGTCTTGGCTGAGCACTCCTCTTGAGGAGGAAAGAAGCGGTCTCCGTATTGCTCTTTGTCGTGGAGGGTTGTAAATAACATTATGGACAACAGGCAGTGGCTTTGCTCTTTGCTCTGAGTAACCAGGGTATCTGAGCTAGTTACAACCTCCCTCTGCTAGGGAAACCTCTCCCTTGGCATAGTCTGTTTTGGGAAATGACACCTTTAGCTGTGAGACTAGAGATGGGAAGGAAATCTCTTATGCTGGGATCTAGCAGTTGGGATGGCCAAATTTTGCACATAAAGAAAAATCAGACGTCCCTCTTACTCGAGACTATTGGCATGTTTTGATGCCGATGCCCAGCCCTGGCACCAGTGCCTGCCCGCTGCAGGCAGGCACAGGTTACTGGCTGGCTCTGACAGTGTGCCTGCGGCGCTGTAAGGGGTCTTTGGCTACGTGATAACCCACTTATCTTCGAACAGTGTATTTTTTATTTGACTGTGAGTAAATACTCCTCTGTGCTGGCTAATAAAGTTGTAGCTTTGGGCAAAAGAATGACTCAAGTTCAACCTTAGCTGTTAAGTCATCAATTATCTTCTTTAACGGTAAGCACACACCCCTCTGAATGTTTCTGAGAGAGCGTGGCAGTATCCAAACACACGGTTACCAGCTGCAGCCAGCTCAAGCCAAAACATCACATCCAGGGTCTCATTCGGGTGTAGATGAAATCCAGATGCACAGACGCTGAGGTTCTCCACAAGGGAGATGCTAAAACATGCACGAATCCAGTTGTATCTTGGCCTTTCATACGATGGACAGGTTCTGGTTATTTTTGCAGCGACTCTAATGACTAGTTGCTGCCTTTTGGTTTTGTTCAGATATGTTGTTTCACTGTTCTGGATAACTTTAAAATGTCCATGTTACCTAAACGCATCTGCTGACTGAGGATGTTTGCTTCATCTCAAAGGGGCCGGATCTTTCAGAAAACATTTCAGCCCTTGCAGGAGTCCCGAGGTGCAGATGTGAATGTGAGAAGCTTCTAGGAATGTGGAGTGACTTTGGTGCTTTTCCCAGCCATGGCTTTATTTTTAGCACGCCTCATGTTTAAGGGTCATGTCTGGGAGACAACAGGAGGTACTTCAGTTCCGGTACGTGACTAGCCTGACTGTCCATCATTGAAATTTTTGGCTTTATGAAACAGATTTTCTTCTTTATAGCTGCAATATCACCATGAAATTGTAGGTGACAGCCACAGGCTTATTAGGCATCAAGCTAAAAACGGAATGAAGAGAACAGGGTTTGTGCAGTGCACCAGGAGCACGCCAGTGCCGCTGTGGCCGGGACTGCTTAGGGGCACTGAAACCGATGGCCATCCTGTGCTCTCGGGAGGGCCTCTGGCTGGCTCTGCACCCGGAGGTGTCAGCTGCCCCCAGGAGCCACCTGAGCGGCCCACTGCCCTCGGGGCAGGCAGCAGGCGAGGCCAGCCCCTGCCCAGTGCCGCCCATGGCTCTGCCCGCAGCAGAGGGGCTGCCACCAGCGCTTCTGCCATGAACGTTCTGGGACCGGGAGAAGAGCTGCCATGGGGAGGAGGCACATCAGCAATGACCAGTATTGCTCTGCTGGCTCGTTCCTGCCCATTAAAAACTCTCATGACCTTTTCTCATCGGCAGAAGGAAGCCTACACTTCTCGGGATCAGGCTTGAAGCAGAGCTCTGCAGGTGGCACCAAACGCGTTTAAGAGCTTTTTACTACTGAAAAGCCCCGGGTTTGGATAGAAGCATTGCCAGCACGACTGCAGTGGGAGGTGGCATTAAATGCATCAAACAAACCAAAATTAATGTAATTTTGTAACTTTGCTGTTTCTGTCCAGGTGCTCATGGTGCTTTTTCCTTCCTCTGAGCAGCAGCCACAACTAAGGACCGTGCGATGCCCCCAGCTGCTGTCGCCCCATGGCAAGGAGCTCCGCTTTGCCCTCGGGGGACTCGGAGTGTCTCTGTGCCCCCCCACGCAGCTCGTGGGGCAGGCACCAGCATGAAAAGCAGCCTCTTGCCGGAGCTGCGGCATGGGTGTCTGCCATCACTCTATAGGTGGCTGCCTACGTTGGTTTTAAACCTAAATACCTTCATCCCATTGAGTGTTGTCTTCACGCAGAGGTAGTTCACCGTAATGCCGGGGAGGTGTCTGCGCGGGATGAGCTCGCTGCTCCCAGCCCTTCCCTGGCAGGGAGGAGTGGGGAATGGCTGCTGGCACGGCCCAGAGACAGCGGTGATTGCATCTGGGGATGGCATTTGTCCAAACCAAACAACCTTTTGAAGTGGAAGCACACTACACGTGGAAGTTTGTCGTATCAAATGCATTACATGTGGCTGAGAACTACCCGGACTGCTCTGCAGGTCTGAATCCCGCGGCAGCTCTGAGGCGGGGATGTGTCATGCTGCAGTTCACATCCTCAGAGCAGTCACCGTGCCCACCACCAGCTGCTCCTCCCGTCCTCGGATTTCCTTCCGCGCAGGGACATGGATTAAGTTGTCTTAATGAGGATGCAGGTTTGCAGCATCACTCCACAACATAAGGAATCAGCTTCAAAGACTCCCTTGGTGCTCGAGACCTCCCCAGGATGCAGCTGTGTGCTCGGTGCTGTGTGTGCATCCAGCTGTGGGGTTTGGTGGTTTACCCACTGAGGTGCAGAGGAGGGGGTGTCGGTGCTGTGTGTGCTGGAGCAGCCTGGTAAGTGTTGCTGTGTGCTGAACTTGCTTCAACAAATACTAATGAAACTCGTTCCTGTGAGGTATCGGACCCGAACCTGCGGCCAGCCATAGGAGTGGCGGAGTGGG
>NW_010409213.1:7627-10746 GCF_000710305.1 Buceros rhinoceros silvestris
CAGCGATGGGAGTGGCGGATGTGTGAAGCCTGTATGCAGCACCAACAGCCATTCAAAGCTGCTTTCCATTCACGTTACCTCCCCACTAATATATTTTCTCTTTCAGGACTGATTCTGCCAAGGGGTTTCGACAGTGCTGAGCTATGTGTCAGGTAAATGCTTTTTGTACGTACTGAGCTGTTTCCATTGTAAAGCTATTTCGTTCTCGCTTCCCAAATGGGGAGGAACCCTAAATTTGATGATTGGGTGTGCCTCTACTTCTTCCAGCATGCGCCTGTAAGGAGACACTTACGTGGGTGCTGCTTCCAGGCACATAACTGAACGGGTATGTGGCAGAGGATTTTTGTATGTCTCTGTGATGCTCAGAGAGTGGATGGGACAGGAGAGATGTGCCTTTGGAGGAGGGTTTCTCTGAGGATGGTCCTCAGGTGACCGATTAATCTGAGTCCTGGAGACCCTTTTTGTTTGGATGGTCTCTGCACAAAACCTTCTCTGAGGTTAATCCCGTAACACAGGAGAAACACCCCATTCCACTTCTCAACTGGGCTGCTCTGTTCAAAAGGAATGAAAACAAAAAATCCAAGCCCATCAAAACCCATCCCAGACAATAAACAGCTGCATACCAGTAAAGCAGGCGGCAGGCACGTGACCTACGGCACAGAACCCCTGAACTGGCAAGCTCAGGGAGGAGGAGGAAGCTCTTACACAGGCGGTTAATGCGGCACGGCTGGGAATGCGGAGGTCCGGTGCTCCCAGGAACCGTGTAGCCTCGCTCTTTATTTCTCACCCTGCATGCAGAGAACGGCTGTGTTTATACAAGGGAGCTGAGCCGTAGAGCCGGGCTGAGAGGGTGGCACTGTCACCACCACGAGGCTAAACCAAAGCCTGGGTCTAGCCAAGCCTCAGCACGTGGGGAAGTCAGCCTTTGACTTGAGTTTGGAGCTTGCACACAGTCTGAGGTTGTTCCAATCATACTACTCCTGGTAAGGAAAATACTCAGGTAAGGTGTTTAAATTCTATTGAGCCTTTTATGACACTGGCACTTCATTTGGCTGAAGCTGTTCCCTCCTGCCATTCCACGTGCCCCAGAAGGGAGCACAGGCCTTCGTCCCGAGGGCTCTGCTGGAACACCTGCTGTTGGAGGTGCTGCGGATTAGAGCTGAGGTTTCCGTGCATGTTAAATGGGATCTGTTATTTGTCAGAGGAGAAAAATTATTTTTAATAGTATTTGATACATTACAGAAAGATGGGGGAAAACTAGGCATGACAAACCCTTTGCTTTGTCAAAGTAATTATTCCAAGTCTAATTGTACAGTTTTCTGTACAATAACAGAGGCATTATAAGATATTGTGACTGAGTTCAGTCATGCCTGGGATAGCATTAGTTCTTTTACTTAATGGTGTTAGAACAAAAGCTAACACTAGGAAAGCAACCGTGTTCAGCGGAGCAAAAGATAGATTTTCTTCTGCCTAACGTTATTGTGTCTGTTCTCTTCTAAAAACAGTGCTGTGATAAGGATTTCCAAAGAAAAAATTAGGCAGCTCTTCAGCACCCTTGTATTTCTGAGTCAATGCCAAGGAGAAGAAGAAAACAAAGCCCTAAGAACGGTATCAGACCTGTCAGAGCTGGGTCCCTGGACAGGGAGCTGTGCAAGCCCTTCCCAGCAGCTGCACCCCGCAGAACCTGCAGGCTCAGGGCCCAGGGAATTAGAGCAAGCACGGCTGGGGGCATCCTTCAGAGAGAGCAAGAGCCCAGCAGGACGCCGAGCGCCGCACCAACGCCTCGTTCAGAGCCACGTTTGGTCCTGGCGTCCCTTGATGTCTGGGCTGCCTTCTGAAAGGGAAGAAGCTCCTGCAGCGAACTGCACCTTCAACAATTTGTTTCTCTTTTGGGACATATCATCACACCGAGAGCTTTTGATGGGGAGACAAGCCAGGGCCTACTGAGATGAATCACTTTGTGCCAGTCCAGCTGCTGTGTAGTAGGAAGGGCTGGGAAGTAGCGACTGAGAAGCTGGCTCCTCTCCTTTTCCCTGGATGACAGGTTGTGCTCTGTGCCAGTGGTCTCCCAGGATGTTCCCCTGGCTTGCAGGAGCTGAGGGACCAAGATACCCATCTGCCACGCTGGGAAGCAGCAGGGGCCAGGTGCACCCCTTGGCTCTCCTCCCCTGGTCTGCCAGGGGCTTCTTCCAAAACACCAGTTGCCTCAGCAACTCCTTTGCAGCGTTGTCACAGGCACCCAGGGAGACAGCAGTCCCTCCCCTTCTGCCCAAACACCAGCAAAGCCATACGTAATCCTAAAAACACGAAGCGTGTCGCAGCCTGTGCTACATCCCTGCCCACCACCGGGATGCTCCCGCCGCTCTGTGCAGTGCTGCCTCCCTTTCCTCCAGCGGTACCTGGCCCAGCCCCGTCCCTGGGCTGAGGCAGCCCACCCAGGCCAGGCAGAGACGCTCGTCCCCCTGCCCACGCTGCCACCACACAGCAGCACCAGAACCCCTTCTGGGGTGCGACGGGCTCTGGATGTGGGGAGAGCCCCCAAAGTCAGCACCAGGGCTTGCTCCATCAAGGGAGGGCACCGCAGGCTTTGTATTTACCTTGTGACCTGGTGCCCTGATTTCCTGCCTCGTCTGTACAGAACAGAGGGCATGGGACAGCAGTTTTTGCCACCGCAGCCACTCTGAAGGCAGCAGAGCACACTGCAGAGCCCTGATGTGGAGACCTGAGCATGGCTTGTGGGAGTGGCAGGTTGGCAAGACCAGGTCCGGACTGGAGGTGCTCAGGGTGCTGCAGGAGGCAGCCAGCCATACCCAGGAGAGGGACGGGCTGTCCCCCGCTCACCCGGGTCACCACTTCCTCTCCCAGCAGCAGCTGTCTTGCTGAAGCCAGTCCTGGGGCTCTCGCTGAGCAGGGCAGAGCTCTGCCATGGCTGGCTGAGCAAGTGAGGAGAGACACTCTGCGCTGGGCTGAGCTGGCACTGCTCCTGCTCGTCGCAGCGCAGCAGCACGCGCCTCTGACCTGCCCAGCTCTCCCCGCAAGAGCATTAGGGCCGGGCCCTCTCATCATGATTTTTAAGGAATGCAGAGTGATTTGGCTTTGTGTGGGTTGAGCTTTCCCTA
>NW_010409213.1:10861-11370 GCF_000710305.1 Buceros rhinoceros silvestris
TTTCGAGTCTTGCAGTCACGACCAGAGGCTTGTGCTGGCTCAAGCTGGGCTTGTGTCTGAGCAGGGCTTGTGTCTGAGCACACAGCTCTGCTGAGCCCTGCTTTGAGATGAAACATCTTGTGCTGACCTGTATTGACCCAGGTGACCTTCCAGAACAGACAGTTGCACACGAGTTTTGCTGGGCTGTGAGAAAGCAGCGTGGGCATGTTTTTCCTAAATATAAGGGACAGAGTCATGGGTGGTATTTACAACCCTGTGCCAGATGCAAGAGCTCTAATTCAGCTGCTTCTCAGCTTACCCCAGACTCCAAAGAAGAGCAAGTGAGGGCTGACTGGGCTGAGCCTCCTCCTGGCTGCAGAGCGTGGCAGGTCTGCTCTGTACCTGGCTGGACGCCTGGAGACACCATTCACTTTGAGGAGAGGTTCAGGGTCTGAGCTCAGGGGCAGCAGTGATGAACATCAGCCACACACAGCCCCCCCTCCCCAGCAAACCCGACAGGTGTTCCTGGG
>NW_010409213.1:11417-15086 GCF_000710305.1 Buceros rhinoceros silvestris
CCCCCTCCCCAGCAACACGGACAGGTGTTACTGGGCTGAAGAGGCATTTGGTGAAGGGTCTGTAACGCTGTCCATACCAAAACCTGCCAACTGGAACAAAACCTCACCCAGCTGTAAGTGTCGTAAGAAAGGCAAATGGCATTCACTGGTGTTACAGCGTAGCGTATTCATTCGTACTGAACCAGACCAGGAGGCACCTACTGGCTGTCTCTACCCTACATGGGCCAGACGCAGTGGAGTGGGGACACCAAGCCTGCAGTAGCACTCCTGTATGCAAACAACACACATGGCAAAATTGCTCCAATTAAAAAGTATTTAAGATGTGAGAATATGGGCATCAGGGACCCTGAAGAGATCTGCAAAGAAAGGGGAAGGGGATACCTTTCTCCATTTGTCACAGGATGGCCAAACTGCAAATATGGGTGGCGCGCAGGAAGTCCAGGCTTCAAGGAGGAGCTGAAGAAGGGTGGTCACTTTTCTGACAACTGTTGACATGCTCCTGGGCTGCTGTGCTTAGCCTAAACATCCTGGTTCCAGAAAGAAATTGGTAAAGTGGATAATGCTCTCACTGGAGACCACATAGGAGATCCGGTTAGTGGATACCGGTGATTTCTCTGGCCTTGTGGTCTCCAGCAATGACAGAGGGGAGCAGCAGGAGCATGTGGTACTCCCACGCTGCTGCTCCTGCAGAGCTGGGTCACTAGTGTGGGGAGGCTGAAGCTCTCAGCACTCAGACGAGCCTCAGAAGAAGAAAAGTTTACTAAAGGCAAGGCAAAATGGTCATGTTGTCCTGATGCTCTTGCTGGTTTTCTTTCCTCCTCTGATGCCAGCATCTACACTGGCAAACCACTGCCATGTTGCTGCCCAGATGGCTGCCAGCTGATCTCCTGACTACACAACTCATGCTCGCTCACTGCAAGAAATGTACTGCTCTGTCTTTGTAAACAGGCTAAAAATACAGTGGTGCTGTTCCTCTGAGAGCCCGGGAGTTCAGAGAGGCTGGGAAGGAAGCCGGGGTCAGGCTGCCTCCAGGGAGCAGGCACGGAGCCATGGAACAGTCCCCTCTGTTCTGCAGAAATGAGGGCTGGCTAGAAGAGACCCAACATGCCAGACGCAGCACTGATGTCCTGCCACCCGGCCGTGGTAAGTCAGTGGTGCCTGCTATCCTCAGGTTAGTGCTGATGGTGTGAGTGTGGGAGATGCGCCTTGGAAAGCCCTAGAACTGTGTGAGAAGCCCAGTGTAATGGTGGAGAGCAGCCTGGGGCGGTGGGACAAAGCTTAGCTTTGGCTCTGCTCCTCTTCTGAAGAGTAAATCTTCTCTTTTCTCTATCACTGGGTGTATTGGGTTCAGTGGTGCAGGTTCCAGCGTCCCGCAGAAGGCTGCCTTCTCCAGGAGGTGCCACCCCCAGACACACAGGAGTAACGCTGTCCTTTTCTGAAGGGTGCCCTGTGTGAGGCTTGTGTCTCCATTTCCTTTCATTTCTGGAGTCAGAAAACACTGTTCTTTCAGACATCCTATTTCAGAAGAAACTGAAGGTAATTTCTGGTCCTGTTCCACCATCCTTGTGAAGTGTGTGGCTATCCTAACCACATCCTGGTCAGGGTAACCACGACCCGAGTCTGAATGTCTCCCTCCACAAATGATGCAGAAACGTGTTCCAGCTAGAAACCTCACCAGGAATTACTTGGTTCCTATATATATATACACACCTGGCAGCGATAAAGAACATTTTTGGATTTCCTTTCATTAGTGCTTAACCTTGTTATCTGGTGCGAGACTGTACGGCACAGAGTTAATCAGTTGTGAGCACCGGTGCCCCGTCGGCCGTCTGTTGTGCACAGTGAGCAGGAGGAGATGGAGACCAGGGATCAGCTCTGGTCTCGCAGCGATTACAGCAGCCATCTCTGCTGTGGAACACTACCTGGTTTCTCCAGCTCTCCACCGTGCTTGTAAATTTAAGTCTCCTCTACGTGAGCTGTGGCGTGGGAGCCAGGGGCTGGCTGCTCTCCCTGTGTCTGTGGGAACTGCCTGGTGCTGGGAAGTTCAGCATCAAATGAAGATGGAATAGGTCCAAAACCGAGTAGATGCACGTGGTGGGCAATAAACACATTAAAGCCCAAATATGATGCTAACATCCTCTAGTCTCTACCTGCCTGGAAACCCAAGGGAACCCCAAACCGCCCAGCAGTCGGGTGGGTTGGCACAGAGGTGGGTGCTGCCCCTCAGCCGCTCCTGTTTGTTTTCATGCAGCCCGGCCCACCGTGAGCCCACACGGATGTCTGGCCGCGCCTGGCCATGCTCACCGCACGTGCTGTTCACTGTGGAATAAATTCCAGCTGCGGTCTGCTGCCTCTCCTCCAGCCAGAATGCATTTGACAGAGAGATAGTTATAAAGAAAATAACCTTCACTGTGTGACAGAGTTCTGGTGTAGCAGCACGAGACGTGGCATGCTTCTGTGCCTCTGGCAGAGCGGGAGCAGCGTGTCAGGGTGGTGTCTGCATTTCAGCGCTCACAGGGTGCTTTGCACTGAGCTCATTCAGCTGGGCCACGCTCCAGTTCGTCAAGGGTTTCGCACTGTTGTAACTCTAGTGCTTCAAGTACTTCTGCGCGTTTCATGTGCCTCTGTCCTGCAGCTGATTTAAACTATATGTCTCCTGCCTTTACGTCCTGACAGTGCTTCTAGCCAGGGCCTGTGCCGCCCACGCCTTTGGCACTGTCAAACTCAGTCCCCCTGGTAACCCACTGGCGGAGGCTGATGTGAGACGACCACTGGAGGGGACGCTGGATACCAAGGGAAAGGGAAAGGAAACGACATGTCAAAGCCCCGGCAAAATGTGAAGAGCGGCTGGAGGGAGCTGTGACCGAGCTGCTCTTTCCCAGGGAGGATTCTCCACCCCATCCTGGGTGGGATCTCGACGGTCCTGCTTAAAGGCGAGCAGACGGGACTGGAGTTCAGGACTTCCTCGGTTGCAGGGACACGGGAATAACTTCTGCACAGGACAGTGATACGTTGCAGTTCACGCTCCCCATGGAAGGTAGGAGGAGGTTTACTTCTTTTCTTGATTATTCTATTTCTTTAATGTTATTACCAGAAAACAAGGCGTGAGCTCTTTTGGGGGACAGAAAGTCAAAGGTGTGGGTTTGGCTGTTCCTTCCTGGAGATGTGCTGCTTCTGTCTGGGCTTTTTTAGACTGAAACTGGGAAGTTTTACAGCAGTTATTGGACATTTTTGAAATCTAGTCCTTTAGCATCCAAAAGTCGCAGGAATGGCGCTGAATGCTCTCCGGAGGGCCGCAGCGCAGCGGGCGGCGGTGCTCGGCAGAGGATCCTCCTCTAGAGGGAAGCAGCTCCCTGCGCTGCCGCCGCCCGGCCCCGGCTCCCCGGCAGGACGGAGAGCCCGGCCGAGAGCCGTGCGGGTATACAGGCACTTGTGAGCGCTATCGCGAAAGAAACCCGCGAGTCACGGAATTCCACCAGCTGGCCAAGAGGTGGAGGTTTTCGTTTGTAGCATGCTGTGTCTCCCACTGCCTGGCAGCCCTGGGCGGCAGGAGCGGAGACGGAAGGCTCCTGGCGGGGATCACCAGGACTCTTAGCGCTCGCCACTGATGTCTCGTCCTCGCCCACGCGTGTACAGCCGGGGCGGGGAAAGGCTTCCCCGCAGGGGCTG
>NW_010409214.1:0-10695 GCF_000710305.1 Buceros rhinoceros silvestris
ATGACAAGGATGGTATTCTAAGTGTGAAACTTTTTGGTGGGACGTTGTTTCTTTAAGTACGGCAGGCAGGAAAAAAATCACTCCTTTTCCACTTGCTGCCTAGCACAGCTGGAACATGTCTTTTCCGCCCTGCCGCTCCAGCTGGCCACGACCCCCACTTTCTCAGCCGCACTGGGATGTAGATGATCAGCACTGCTGCTGCTTGGCTTGGCTCCTCACAGCCAGCTGCCCCATTTGCCCCTGCTGTCTGCTACTGGGCCGCCACATCATCCCGGGCCACACCACGCCATGACTGCCTGCCATGATCCTCACCTCTTGCCTCTGCTGTCACCATTTTCCCAGCTGCTGCTCCTGGTCCCAGTGGGGCCCGGCCCCAATCTAGCCACATCATGTGTCACCACCATTGGCAGAGTGGTAGGGTTTCTATTCCTATCACTTTTGTTCTCCTTAAACACATTTGAACTCACTGCACCTGATCCTATATAAACCTGTTAATATCTTGTTTGTCTTCTGTGTATAATGTCATTCTATTCTTACTAAAGCCATTTGAGTTTTCCAAAGTTAACAGAGGCCTTACCAACTTTTTCTTTTCTTCTTATCTCTTTTCTTAACCCTTTCTTCTGGAACAGGGGAGGGGCAGATTGGAGAGAGAATTTGTCCCATGATTGGCCCTACCTCAGCCAAACGGGTGACATATCCTTAACCTGGGCCCCAGGAAGGCACCAGACTTCCCTAAGAAGCAGGTCACGTGATTAATTATGTTAATTTGTGGAAAAAAGAGGACGGTTTTACTTATTTTTCAGTGAAATTGAGTATTATAACTAAATAATTATTTAAATAGTTATTTTAGAAATTTACCTGTGTATTTTTAGTGCAGAAGACTTTGGTGAAGTTATTGTACTTAGAACAGAGCTGTAATGAAAAGTAATCAAGACTGGAACTAGAGTTTCTTTTGCTCACATTTTCCCCAGTTTGTTCTGAAGCAGAATGCCTGCATGTGGTGGCTGTATATACTGTGAAAATGTCATGAAATCTGGGCATTGAGAACCATTAGTTTTAAATGAAATGAATACCTGTCTGATAACCTTGAACTGCTTGACTATAAAAAAAAAAACCCAAGCTTAATTTTATAGGAACTGTTCTTTCTGTGAGACAAAAGTAGTGTATTTTTAAGACACAGGTTTTGTATGTTGCTAATTTATAATTTACATTAATTGCTTCTCCAAACTGAAGAAAGAGAGAAAAAAAAAGACCAGCTAATTAAATTCTAAAAGTCATATTCTACAAATATTCAATACAGTACTCATTCCATGGTACAATTCAACATAATTTATATTTGACACAATGGCAATTAAATACATCATGCAAGGTACTAAGTGTCAATAATAATATTTGATTGTAATTTAAGTGTAATTTGAAAAAATAACGTAACTATATGATGCAGAATAATTACAAAATAGGAGAATGAGATGATGTAAAATAAGAACTGATGGAGAACTTCACCTTCCCACAAATTAGCACTTTCCTGAGGTCAGTTTTCAACTCCCTTATGTTTAAATCCTTATTTGCACACCTGCTTCAAATAGGGCCAAGAGGCTACGGAAAAAACAGTGAAAGGAATGGAATTATTGGCACTGACTGTAATGTATTTTCTCTCCAGCTCCAGTTCAGGTGAAACACGAATGTTCTTTTAAACAGTGCATGCATTTTGATCATATGGACACACTCAGTCATGTATTGCCATGTAAAACAGAAGAAACATACACAACTATACCTCTGCATAGAACTTTAGAAGTCTACTGTATCCCTTGATCTTACAAAAAATATTATTCTTTTGTGTTCTGTTGTGTTCGTTTAAATATTCATGTTAATTTCCTAACAGAAAAGTACTTTTCATTCATGTACATAAAGGGTAATTAGATTAATGGATTCATAGACAATAATCTTTCATCTTTCTTATCATGTTTGCAAGTACGTATATACACACATATGCTTTGCATACATGCATGTATAGTTTATGAATACTGAATATGGATGTGTGTAAATTTATGCATCTATAAATATATAGATGTTTTTATTTAATAGACTCTAATAAACAAAATACTTGGCCACTCCAGAAATGGTGTAAAAAATTGTGCTTATAAGAGACTGTTTCAAAGACATCCCAAGTCAGAAATCTCACTAATGAGACAAGAATCACCCCTATTTCTGTCCAGATTATATTCTAGGTTTTTATTTAATGCAGGCTTATATGAGCTAGAATAGGTTGATCTACAACAATCTCCATCACTCTGATCTTTTCTCTGTTTCACACTAATGGCACGTCATTAATAGCACAAGTCCTGAAGCTCTTGGAACACATCTGAGATATCCCATTCACTTTGACAAAACAGGATCAAGACTGCATTTGGACTGTGGGCAGTTTCTTGTTGTATCATGTTCTTTGAGATTAAATATATGCTATTTGTAACATAGCTGAGGAGCAGTCTGACTGGTTCCCACACAGAGCTTAAAGTAAGCAAACAGGTTACATTTCTAAGAGATGTATAATATATTTAATTACTGAACATGCCATCTGACAGGAGTGGGCAAACCAAATCAAAACCATTTTGTCACTAACAGTGAAGAAATGGAAATATCAGGGTACGTTTCATCTTTTCTCCACAGTTGAACTTTTCTATTTTCTTTCTTAAGCTAAATTTGAAAGGCTTTGTGTTGAAAATGTCTCCAAAGAAACCAGTACTTTTCAATGCAAAATTTCCTCCTCAAGGAATATGCTCTAATTTTTCATTTTCCCGAGAATAAAAATATTATTCTTTTAACATGAAAGTTCTATCTCTTCTACTGCTGAGGGAAAAAAACCAGAACTTTAACACAGTCTAATACATCAAATGGATTTTTTCTTGCTCTAGGTTATTTCTCATTGATAGTTCCTTTTGTTGCTACGAGTTTTTATATTACTGTTTCATACAACGATGTAGCACAAATTGTTTAGTTATTAGCTTTGATTTGTATTCATTATGAGTTTGTATGATTTTATCATTGCTCAGCATTATTACACTCACAAGGGAATGACTTATATTGCCGTGGCTATACACATAGAAGTATTTAATTTTGAAATCAGCATTTTTCCTGTTCATAATCAGGTGAAGAACCAAATTGTCAGTGTAAATAAGTTGTTCTTATTGATTAAGGCATCTTTGATACAGAACACTGATATTCCTTTACAGCAACAAAGTTGAAATTTGCTTTTTTTTTTCCAAACAACATATGTTGTTTTCAACCTGTCCTACAAGCACCTAATACTAATGCTGGACCAAGGAATATTTTAAGCTGTGTGTTAGCAAACACAAAAGCTTTACACCTCATTTAAACTACACAGGTCTCCAAATTCCAGACGCAGTTTTCTTTTTGTCCTGGTTTGAGTTAGAACAGAATTAATTCTGTTCACTAATTTTACTTTTCAGCTCAGTTTCTTCTAAGTAAATGTATTTTCATAAACTAACAGCTTATTTTTGCAGACAGTGTCTGCTTCGAGAAGAGACAGCACCTGATGTTTATAGTTTCTACTAAGGATTAGTTTGCACAAAGGCTCTTGTTTGTTCTTGCTCCTATAGAAATCAAGGTCACTGTCAAATCTTGTGTACATCAAGGAGGGGGTGGGGGGGATACAGGGTGGGGCAGGCACTAAGTAGGAAGATGCACCTGTGGGAAATTTAGGTGACCTTAAACTGACCAACAAGGTGTTCCATTCCATATACATCATATTCAGTATAAAGCTGAGGGATCACAAGGGTCAAGCTCTCTGCTTCAATGGCCAGTGTCCGAGAAGGACTCTGCCCGTTCTGCCTTCGATCCAAATCCATGCATTGCTGAATCCAGTTCCAGAATCCAGCTCCTGAATCCAGTTCCTGTCCACCTCTGAGTCTAGTCTGGGACTTCTCCAGTGCCTATCCACAGCATCAATGGTCACAGTGACGTAATAGCTGTCAGGTCATTTGGTATTGGTTTTACATATATTTGTATATATATATAATTTTTCTGTTATTATTTTCATCAAAGCAGATTTAGTTTTCTTTTTGAGTGCATGACTCTCTTTTCTCCTTTGGAGAGGAAGAGGGGTTAATAAAGAACATCTGGCATTCATCTAATGGCCGGCCCGGAACCAACCCTTGACAGCCATGATGATAGCTGACTTAGATTAAAATGCTTTAAAGTGTTTTGAAGCTATCAGGAAGGATGCTGATAATTTTTAGAAAGTTCAGAAAAAAGCTTTGTGCATGACTAAAAGATTGGAACACATATGTTATAATAAGAGACTCCAATAGGTCCATTTACTTAGTTTATCAAAGAGAACATCAAAGGGTAACTTGATAATAGTCCCTGAACAAGTTCTCATGAGAAGAACTTCATTTTAAAATGGACTCTTCAGTATAGCAAACAGCAAGAGCTAGTGAATGAAAGCTGAAAAATCACTATCACCATTGATGCTGCAGGCAGACACCGGGAAGGTCCCACAATGGACTCAACAGCACATAGGGACTCAATTCAGGAATGCACAGATTGACATCAAAGGCAAAACAGACAGATTCCTCTTCAGACGATGGTCATTGAAGAAGAGAGCTTGACCCTTGTGATTCCTCAGCTTTATACCGAATATGATATATATGGATGGAATATCCTGTTGGTCAGTTTAGGGTCACCTGACCTGTCCACTCCTCCCCACAGGTGCAGCCTCCAACTTACTGCACCCCCAACATGGGACACAAGATTTAGCAGTGACCTTGGTCTGCATAAGAGCAAGTATAAACAAGAGCCTTTCTGCACATCAATCCCTGGTAGTTACTGTAAACATCAAGCGTTACCACTTCTCGAAAGCAGACACCGCAAAAATACGCTGTTAACTTATGAAAATGCATTTACTTAGAAGAGACTGAGCTGAAAAGTAAAATTAGTGAATAGAATTAATCCTGTTCTAATTCAAAACAGGCTATCACTTTGCCATCATTGATACCTTATATGAAATTTATATATGCTAGCTATTGACAAAACACCTACCATTCACTTTTGAGGTACATTAGTGAATAGAATTAATCCTGTTCTAATTCAAAACAGGCTATCACTTTGCCATCATTGATACCTTATATGAAATTTATATATTCTAGCTATTGACAAAACACCTACCATTCACTTTTGAGGTACAGAATCCTTTAACTGTTTTTTCTAACTAATGGAATGCACACACACACAAAAGGGAGACCTTCCTGACAGTCAGAGAGCATTTTGTTTTAACATTCAGCTTGCAAGCCAGAGCCACTACCATATGAAAATAGCAGGGAATTGTATTACCTGAAAAGGCAGTTGCTCTGAAATTGTAATACAGAATTAAAAAGCATGTTGTTGCTTGAAGCGTGTTACTGTTTATTTACTACCCAATAAACACAACAAGCTTTCACAGAGGCTTACAAGCCAATGGAGAGAAACAACACAAACTTATGTGATTATTTGTTTGCCTAATTACAAGATGTGGCTGATTTGAGGTGTTTAGTGTGACTTTCATACCGTGCTTTCATTCCCTGTATCTAAACCTCTGAGTTCAAAAAGCTGCATTCTAGTCTGCATGCAGGATTCCACCAGAATATAAAACATTTGAGTAAAGGCATCACAGCCAGTTCTTTCATATCCCAAATTTCTACATATTAGTTTATAAAAATTCTGGAAAACAAATATGTTTAAAAAATCTTTTGCTGCATAAATATTGGTTTAATGGCTGAAAACAAATAGTCACACAGGTAAAATGCTGCCTTACACGACAGTACCCCTATTATGGAATATTGCATTAACCTACGACTTCACGCATGCTTTGATTGTGGCTGCCTTGTATCATCCACCTGAACAGGGCAGCAAGAGAAAGAGCAGGGCTAATATCTTCTGCTTTCCTCATATATCCAGATTATAGAGACTTCTGCAGCACATGCTCTGAGAGAATGGAAAAGCTAGTTATTTTCAGATCTTGCCAAAATAGGACAGCACAGGTTTTCTATGCTGGATACGTATAAGCTGGATCCATCTAAGGTTAGATCAAGCTAAGTGCTTCTTAGCTAGGGAAAAAATTCCTGGTTTGGGATTCAGGACTCACATGTAAATGAGTAAGGAGTTCATTTAGGAAAGAATTTGAAAAACCTGAAAGAATGTGATTAAAGAGAGCAGCCAGGAGGGAAGGAACCTACCCCATGCCGAATTAAAAAAAAATAAAATCACAAAACTATGACCTAGAAGAAAAAAACCCTGTAAGTATAAATATCCTTTCTTCCTTCCATTTTTCTCTCCTTTCTGACTTCTTGAGTTCTTTCCTTTTCTCTTCACCTTTAATGTTGCTGACTTCTTCTTTCCCACTTTTCCTCCTCCTTTTCTTATCCTCTTCTCCAGCTTTTCAGCCACTCCCTTGCTGCTTTTTTTCCATGTTTCTGTTTTGCTTTCCTTCTCTCTCTCTCTTCTGTGCTGTAGATCCACCATCAGCCCAAGCGACACTGTTGTTTTTTGTCCAAAATGCAGCTAGGAGCCCTATCAGATAGTGTTATTACAGCTGTTAATAAGAGTTGGATGACTCAGGCTTCAGCTACCTGAGAGATCACTTCTCTCACTTCCCAGTGAGAGAGGCTGCTGTTTAAGCTGCTGTCAGAGCTGCAGCTGGTAAGAGCACTTTGATCAGATAGCCAAGGAATAGACAGAGAAAGAAAGAAAATAGTAATTGGTGTAACCTGACAAACCTGAAACCCTGACTCCCGTTGCAACCAGAGCCAAACACCAAGTGCTGGTGAGAGGGAGTGAGTATTTTCAGACCTGAGTGGACCAAGTCTCCTCCCTTGTTACCCAGCTCAATTCAAAGCATTTTTGAGCCTTCTTTGCAGAAATATATGGTGATATCCACAGCCTGTCTGCAAGCATTATGATTGAAATACATCAGTTTATAAATAATTTTTTTCTGGCTGTTTAGTTTTACTTTTTGTTCTGCACAATTCTACCTTACATGTGTGTTGGTTGTTACAGTCCCAGGTCCAGAAGAGCACTTTGATTCTCTAACTTATCCACCTTCTTTCAAAATTCTTCAAACTGAATAATTTTAAAAGGTTTCTGTAAACTCACCTTTTTATATTCTTCCCAATATTCAGGAAAATATGGACAAATCAGGGAGGTTCCTCCCCACCCCCAAAGCATAGCTAAGGTTTTGGATGCACTTAGTTTGCTGGTAAGATTCATTACCATTAGCTGTTCCAAGAGAAATTCCGTAGATTAGTAGGTGTAAATCTTCCTCTGCTCTGTAAGGTATCCATAGGTTTTGTTATTACAAGTTTTTTTTCTCCTTCAAAAAGGAAAACCTTAACCTGCTGAATACTACGTGTATATGTGAAAATTTTTCAGGGTAAGACACTGATAAATTTCTACTCAGAGAAATACTTGTCCTGTAAAAAGTATTGCAGCACGTTCTGGTTTTGCCACTAAATGCACAGTCAGCCTTCATTCCGTACATTTCCTAATATTGATCAAAATAATTCCATTAGTTCTACTTATTAATGTTTTCCAAATCACAAATGAGTTGTATGTATAATCATTTATTGTCTTTCATTATGTTACAAAACTTTTTTTTCTTCCATCTAAACAATTGTAGGAGCCAAAATTAACATAAGAGATTAGAGGATGAATACACATATCCCCACTCCTATGGGAATGTAAGTTATTAATAGCATGATTTAAGCTAAAATTAGAATGTTTTCCTGATCAGTATTTTCTTTTTTTCCAAAGAGTCATTTATCTGGACAACTGCTAAGTTATTCAAATCAGTAGCTCAAATGCATTTTCCAACACCAAAAATGCAGAGAGTATGGCTCGTTTGTACAGTTCTGGCACAGATGTTGTGTTTGACCCTGAATGCACATGGTAAGTCTGGTGCGTGTTGTTAGGCTGGACTTTCTGAGTGTCTGTAGGTCAACCAGGTCAGTGCAGTCAATGAATCTGAGACGTGCTTGACAGTGTTACTTATTTTAATGGATCCTGAATTTCAGCCATTTTATTTACACATTAAAAAAGAAAAAAAAAGGTCAAATACTGTGCAATGTTTGTAACTTATTTTTCTAGTGGTAGTCCTAAGGACAGCAGTCAATAAACCAAATCATATATGCAGTTTATGGACCTCTGGGACCCACATTTTACTCTTCTTGTGGGACAATAAACAACCTTATATATAATATGAGGCAATATACATGTATGAAATTTTGGGAGGGATCTGCAATACAAGGCAAGATGCCTTAGGAGTCCATAAATCAAAAGAGGAGAAAGATACAGATGCAGATACTATATTTAACTTCACTCTCTATTAATTCTGTCACAACAACCCATCTTGTCTGAATCCTTTAGCCACTATAACATAAACAAACTATGACCGTCATAATGAGTACAGGAAACCATTCAATCTACTTTTTTAAGTAATAAGGGTGATCGTTGAATTAAGTAAGAAAAAATAAACCTTATAAAGAAACTTCCCGGCTCCATTTGTATTTTTGGAAGTTTCTTTCCTATTTTGCATTTTACACACATATAGGTGTCCACCCCCACCCCACCCCCCAACCATATTTATCCCAGGCTAAGACCTCAGCTAATAGTTCAGCCTAGACCAAGCACCTATTTCCAAGTTATGAACTGGAAATAGGCATCTATAATGACAATGTCAGTGACACTATAATAACTTCCAAATCATGTTCCTACAAAACATGCCATTATTGTCACACTTAGAGCAATTCTGTTGTTTCCTTTGATCCTTAGGTTCTTAGTATGTCTGTTCTTTTAGACTGACAAAATCTGCTAAAGAACCCAAAATCTTTATGTCTTCCTTTTTGTTCTCAGGTCATAATCAGGGTTCTATGGTAATATGATATATGAAATGTGAAATAAATTTTTTTCCAAGGAGAAACATGTTCTAGAGAAATTACTGTCAAATTATAGACAATTTCTTTGTGTATTTGTGTCCCAGTTTAGGGAAAAAAACAGGGTTTTTTCCTGTTTGGAAGGTTTGTTTTAAACTGACCCATTGTATTACACCCATTTCATGTCAGCATATCTCACTGAAAAAGTTTTCACGAGCTTTTCTGTTCCTTTAAAGGCCCCATGCTTGGGGTCTCCGCATGCCCTGGGCTGCGCTTACACTTCCAGGGCCTTGCAGTCTCAGGCGGTGTACACTCCGAGGGGAACTCCCAGGTTTTCTCTTCTTGGCTCTGCTCTCCACCTACAGCTTGCTTGCTCTCAGCTGCCTGCCTGCCTGCCTGCCACCATCGTCGCTTTGAGAGTCGCTGCTTTGGCAGTCGCCGCTTTGGCAGTGTCCACTTCTGCTGCCCCACATCCTGGAGCTGTTTCTTCCCTGCTGCTACTGGTACTGCTTCGCAGCTGCTTCTCTCTCCACCCACAACCAAATCAGTATGGCAGCGTGAGCCCCTGTTTCCATGTGGTATCCCAGCATTTGCCTTCGCCGCAGGTCTTTTTGTTTCACCTCTGCACATGGCCAATACCATTTTGAATATTGCATCAGTATTTATTTAGTTTTCTTTCCTGAACCATGCTTAACCCTCGCTTTCCATCCCATACAAACCTGTTAGTATTTCATTGACTTTTTCTGTATATGTATTTTATTCTAGTGCTATTAAACTTGTTTCAGTTTCCCAAACTTCCAGAGGTTTCATAAATTTTTCTTTCTTCCTTATCTCTGCTTTTAACTCTTTCCTAGTACAGGAGAGAGGGTGATTAGAGAGAGTTAAGAATCAGTCCCCGAGATTTGGCTTACCTCAGCCAACCGGTGACAATTCTTCATTGCATTGCTTTTAGCTCCTAAATTGAAATAAAATTTCTCCTTTCTCTTTATTAACAGACGCATTTTTTTCTCAATGCTAGTAATCCCATCTATGAAATCACCTATTCAAATGCTCAAAAATATTCCAAAGTAGTATCATTTTGCTTGATTCAGAGAGCTATGTCTCTGACTTTTTCCCTTTGAGCATGCTGTTTAAGTCCTATCTTCTCATTCTTCTAAGTTCATCATGAACGTTAATAGTAACAGAGCTTGGTGTTACACTCTGCCGCTCAGACAGCTTGAATGTTGCCAGGTACCATGCAGCTCTCTTTCAACACCTTAGGGAATTTTACAGTTAGTTAGCATTATTCTACTCCCTGGGAAGTAATCTATTTTCTAATCTTTTTTTTCTGGTTACATATTGCTTGTTGCTTCTGATATGGTGTCATTACTGAGGTTACAATGACTTTAAATCCCCATGATGTTTCCTCAAGGTTTTAAGATTTTACACTGTCTCTCCTGAGGGGCTGTATTCTAAAATTGAGAAGAAATTTTCTGTTAAGGGTCGAGGGACCGAGGTACCCACTCCTCAATTTACCTTAATGGAATCCCTCTGTCCTAAACAGAGACAGAAAGGGATTTAATAGAGAAAGGGAGAAATTCATGCCTCGGTCTGCTCGGATAGCTGAAACAAACTTTTAATAAACAATAAATGTACACATAACTATATTCTATATGTATATAATTACAAACCAAAAGGGAAAGGGAGAGGGAAAAACAAAGAAACCGAAGTAGTGAGGGAACAGGGGAAAAAAGGAAAGTAGTGAATGTTTACATAAATTGTTCTTTTTTCAAGG
>NW_010409215.1:0-7145 GCF_000710305.1 Buceros rhinoceros silvestris
AGTGCGCAGTGCTGTTGGTTACCGACATGTGGCTGGCCGTAGGTGGCCTGCTCACATCTGTAATTTGACTGGTGCTGATACATCAGTGCTGTGCAAATCTGCCTTTCGTTAGCTGTTCCCTTCTGCCAGATGTAGGACCATGCCAGGGGGGTTAGGTATTTGGGGCTGCAAGGGAAATCACTGCTGAAGGATTGTAATTCACCCCGGTTTAATTACATGCTCAGAGACAAGGCTTTGTCTTGAAAAAGTTGGGGGGTTTCTTTTAGCTTGTGAGACCATCCAGTCTCCCTGTAGTCTAGAAAACTTTGGTTCGTTATCCAGAATATTACTGTGCTGGTTGGATGACTTTTAGATGCATCCCAGTCTTGCCAGTCAACGATGGGCTGAACGGGTGGATCAGCTGGCTTGATTTAATCGCCAAAGCGGAGGAAGGCTGGCGGCGGTGCACTGTTTTTGTCTGCAGTGATCTTTAGCTCAGAAGAGCTCATCTTTGCTAATTGACTATTAAAGGAGATTGCTTGCTGAGGTGTGCTGTCTCCTCGCTTCAGTCCTTGAAGCACTAAGTCACTGATCAGCCGCACACAGGGCTCTTAAATATAATCTACCTAATGACGGGAGCATTTTGACCCCCTTGTATTTGGGGTGGGGAGCTGAGCAGGGGTGGGGGGTTTTTCTGAAATGGTAATTCTCCAGACAACAAAGGCTGCTTTTTAATCTCAAAGTGAGACTTGGAAGCAGCACAGAGTGAGTCGAGAGATAAGTTGCTTTTAGCTCAGGATTTCTAGGCTTGCACACATGTTGCTGCATGCCTCAACCACCGGTTAGATACTTACCTGGCCACAGATCCTTTGTCCCAGCTGCTGTGCCTGCAAATAATGTGTGTTTGCGTGTGTTTACCCAGTTTGGAAAAAATCTGAGCCCTGAGGGATTCGAGCTTCCTTTTGTGTTATGAAGGGGCCGTGCTGCAAGCAGTTGAAGCAACACTGGCTGCCTGCTCTGCAGACACCACAGGCTCTGGGAGGGGTTAGGAGCCAAAGCGCTCACTGTTGGAGGATGAACGGTTAGTCCCCATTGTTCAGCGAAGATTCCCACTGCCGTTTTGAAGAGCTCTGCTGACACACTCCAGAGGGAATCCCAGGTGTGAAAGACAGCAGCAGCTTGGAGTGGGAATCAAGAAGGGCTAGGTGGAAGGAGGGGCTAGCTGTGAGCAGAAGCAGCTTGGTCTTCAGACCCTGCTCGGTTTTGTTCAGCTAGGCCAGCCCCTGGCACTGTCCTCCCCAAGCAGGGATGCAGGGGAGGAATGCTTGTGGGGAGGGCACGGATTATTTGGATGCTTCCCAGTCCCATTGTCCCCCAGCCCAGTTAGTTGATATCCATCATCCTAAAGCCTTAATCTGGTGTGGCGATTGACACAGTGGGCTGGGAAGGGTACCAGACTCGGACTTGCACTTCTGTTTAGGTGTGCATTTACTCCAGTAAACGCTGCAGGAGCAGCATTTCATTGCCAGTATTAAACCTGGATGTGGTGAGAGAAGGGAGAACGTGGGTAACGCAGATCGCCTGCCTCTGACAGATGCCCCAGCCCCCAGAGACCCGGCAGTCATTTTGAAAATCACAAGCAGGTTTTCAGCCTTCCCGGAGATGTGCCCTTCTAAGTGCTGTGCATCGAATAGCCTAAATGAACTGATCCAGAGGACTAGTCTGTGAATTGAGGTAGGCTTAGAATAGCCGTCGGTGAGCACTGTTTAGTAACGGTATCTAGACCGGTGCTCTCTGTCTCCTGTTGTTCTGACCTGACAAATAACACACCCTCTTGTTTGCCTTATGCTAAAATGTGCTGTAGGAAGGCTGTCTCAGAGGGCTCTCTCTGACCTGGCACGCCGTGTGTATCTCTAGGAGAGAGGGCTTCTGTGTGCAGTGAGCAAAGTGAGTGAGAGGCTGTGAGTGACGAGTGGTGACTGGAACCTCTGAATCCAGCCTGCCTGTTCTCACGGCCTGTCTCTTCCTCTCTTGCTCCAGACACTTGGAACCAGGGAATATTGAAGGTTTGCTGTAGTGCTCATAATAAATCCTCAAAGCAAGGATCAGCCGTGGGAGTGGTGTATTCCTGTTGTGACCTGAAGTGAAAGTAAAGCTGCTCCATTCTGCAGGTCCTGCAGAGATGAGTCAAGTTGCCATCTCTTTCTGAGGAGACATTACAGGATGTCTGTCTGCAGACTTTGGTGTTTTATTTGGGAGGGAAGAAGAGGGAGATGATTTCCTTTGCAGCAGCAAGGGCAAAGTAGGCTTTTAAGAAAGCTTAAATTCTGCAGCTGCTGGCTAAGTTAAAAAAAAAAAGCGCTGGCACTCTGTGTTGCTGGAGATGAGCCTTTTCCAGCTCTCTGCTGTGACCCGGGGATACAAGACATCCCTTCTCGTCTTTTTTCCTTTGTGCCACTTTCTTGGATGAGAATAATGGGAAAGTTTCTTCCCTTGGCAAGCCTTTGCCCTGCTTGGGCTTTGTTGCTCGTGGTGGTGGTTTAGGTTGTGAATGGAAGGAAAAGAGCTTCAGGAAAAGTGCTGTAGCAGGGACATCCTGGAGGGGGCTGTAACTGTTTGCTGGGTATAAATCAACTCCTCAAATCTCTCATTATAGACCCCGAAGAGAACTAGAAATTCAAAAGCCAAGAAATAAGAAAAGGAGGATCAACTTTGCATGTGATACAATAAACCTTTCCATCACTGGGCATTGCTGGACACCTGAGAACAGCCCTGACCCTGTGACCCTAGATGTAGTTGTCACAGCTGAAGTGAAAGAAAACGACAGGTTGTGCTACGGGTGACGCTCAATCTCACCTGCTGCTTGCCAAGGAATTCTCTCCAGGGACAGAGAGCAGGCAGGGTGGTGGAGGACCTTTCTCTGGCAGTGTGGGTTGTTGGGTACCGCATGCTGTGAAGGCTTTCACTAGTCCTCCTCAGGAGTGTCACCAAGAAATTGCTGTCAGCGTCTGAAGCGGAGGGACAGAGAAGCTTTCACTAAGCAATCTGGTTTGCAATTAAAAACCAACAAACAAACCAAACCAGCTAGAGGAGTGCCAAGGTTTAGAGAATTGCCCAAAGGCAGTTTAGCTGGTCTGGGGCAGGTCATAGGAACAGCTGAAAATTGAGCCAGGCAGAGACACGAAAAAGGGACATAGCCAGGAAAAATCTTGAATTACCCTGGCAAGGTGCAAAGGGCAGGGATTTCGTAGGTTTGTAGCTGAAGATCCAGAGTGGCTGCTCAGGCCCCCAGCCTGAGCTCCTGCCTTCGCTGGGGTCATGGCCTTTCCCTGCGAGCGCTTGCAGTTGAACTGCAGCCTGCATTTTTGAAAGAGGCAGCCACTCATAATGGAAAGACTTACAATTCGGGATCCGCCACATCCTTTGGGAAGCTGTTCCCATGGTTAATGTATTTACCACGTAACTGCTGCAGTTCCCTGAAGGAGCCTGAATCCTCCGCTGGCAGCCCCCCTGCCTTGCCCAGCACTGCTGCATAGCTCAGCCTGCTGAGACAAAAGTCTTGTACAAAGGGAATAAATGACCTGCCTGGGGTCTCGCAGGCTGGCTGGGAGAGCTGAGACCTGAACCCTTCCAGCCTAGAGCATCGGAGTGCGTTTTGTGAAGCGTTGGTCTGTTCATTCACCAGGAGCCCGCTGATGTTGTCTCCTCTTCGGATGATGTATGCCTTGCTGGTTTGCCCTCAGCAGCTGGTAGGTCACGCAGGATTTGAGAAACGGCTCTGGCATCGTACCAAACACTGCATTCCAGAGACGATGTGTCATGCAAACCACAGCCCTTCCACCCTCCTCTGCACAGGGCTGCTGGAGGTAGTGGGAGCCTTGCTGGGTTGCGGTCCCTGTGTTCAGTGAGAGCTTTGGCTTTTCCAGCAGCTTTTGGTAGGTGGACATTAGCTGCGAAATCTGTTTGGGAGCCTCCTGCTTTGCGTGGGCAGAAGGGAAGACTTTGCTCTTATCTCCTGCCTGCCTCCAGCTGGAAGGTGACAACTGAGCTGGGAGAAGTCAGCTGGTCCCATGTTCTTCCTCTGGGGATTTGGAATCTATTTCCAGGGAGGTGGGTCCCTGGGAAGAGGAAGGGCAGCTCTTCTAAAGTGGCTGCTGCCAAGGATGGGAGGCACTTGGAGGTAGCTGTGCCAGCCTCAGGCATTTAAAACACTTCAGTTAAGCCCTGGAAAAAAATACATGGGATAATCTCAGTTTCTTCTCTTACATTCAATTTGCGCTTTCTGCAGTGTTGTGCGGTGTGTTACTGAGTGTTCTCTGCAGCCACCAGCCTTAGAAGGTTGCACCTGAGAGGAAGAGCACGTCCTTTCATCAGTCAGCTTTTCATTGTCTGCTCTCTCCTGGGCTGGTCTTCAGGTTTTATATGGCAAACTTCTTTGAAGATTTCAGGGTGATTCCCTCCTTTCTTTACCCCCTGACACACCCTCTTTGATCTGGATCGTTTGGCCAGCTCTTAATCTGGGGTGCGATAATTCCGGAGAAGGGATTGCTGTGATGGGTGCCCCGGTGATGTTACCCTTCCCAAAAGCAATTAAACATGATCAAACCCTCATGTCTTGTTTTATGGCTGCTGGTAGCAGTGCCCAAATGTTTATCGTCCCCTGTAGTTCCAGGTGCTGCCAGGCCAGGCCTTTCCCTGGAAGGTAATGTATTATATTCCTGCTATTTATTAATTTGCATGATGCTTCAAAGCAACTGCTCCGCTGGGCTCTGTCTTGCTGCTTGCTGTAGTGATGCGTTTGTCCTGCGGAGCTGTGACACTTGTTTGCCCTCACTTAATTTCCTGGCGGCTTTCCCCTTTCCTGGGCTGCTGAGCTCTGCAAACATTTGCTAGTGGAAGGTGGTGTATTTGTTCTCATCGGAACTATTCTTAAAGCTGTCAGATTAATTGCTGGGGGAGGAGGGTCCTGCCTTTCTCGCCTCGTTTTGATCAAAGCCTGGCATTGATCTGGTACAGTGGGAAGCTAATCAGGACTAAATGCCGGGTCTGAGTGGCAGGGACAGAGCCGGGGCCTCTGCACGGCTGGCGGACACAGGGCTGTTTTCTGGCGGTTGGGGTGGTAGATCCTCCTTGCATGGCATAGCGCGCTGTAAGGAGCAACCCGGGAGTTACGCCAGCTGCGCCGCCATCCGCACTCGTCCCCTTTGAAATCCCCTTAGCGCTGGAACAATTCCATTAGCGGTACCTCTTAGGCATGACGTGGAGCTGGTTCCCCGCTGATTGAAAGCAAGACCACGCACCAGTCTGGAGGGCTTGTCGTAACCAAGACATTCCCCACGTACCTCGGGGCTGCTCCCAACTGAAATCCTGAACAAAAGATCTGCTGTTAGACAAAGGAAGAAGGAGTGAGCCTCGGGAGAGGAAGAACTTCTCCTCTGTGTACCAGCATTTTTTACTTTTTTTTAAGGACTGGTCACCAATTAATCCGTGTTGTTTTGCAGACAAAGCTGTCAACATTTTTAAGGTTGCATGCTGAAATAACTGTAGTGCTGTTAGTCTGAGCAGCTCTGACTGTTCTCAAATGCCTTTTAAGAGAAAAAATGGCCTGCGCTTGGTCCCAGCCCAGAACTGTGGTCGTTACTGTTTTACTTGAAACGTCTCAACTGAACCCAGTGAAGTCAGTGAGAGCTGCAAGTGTTTGAAAGTCAAATCACACTCATTTCCATGGCTAAATATGGGCGTAATACAGGGTGGTACTCTTAAATGCTTCAGCGTGTGCCCAGCCAGCGTGCTATAGGCCACAGCTACTGACCTGCAGTTCTCAGGTCCTCAACTCCTTTCAGCTCCTGGCAGCCTTCAGGTCCTCAGCCTGTTAGATGTGGGGACCAAAGGCATACTCGCTGTACTTTCTGCTCTTGCCTGCTGTTGGGGTGTCTCATGGCCACAGAGCAGCATAAGGTCACTGGGAACTTGTGTGTGTTGATGCAGTTTTGCTGATTTTTGTGTGTTGGATCAGAAATGAGGATAGTTGAAGCAGGTCGCTCCCCACCACCACGCACCTACACGCTGTAGACAGTTACAGCTTTATAAAAGGCATTTCTTGCTATGCCTATTACATTAAATGTAGCCCCCCACCTTGGAGTGGGGTGGGTGTACTGGTTCTGTGCTGGTGTAGCAAAATCCATCTGAAACTGCCACGTTTATTATCTCAAAACATTCACAGAACTTCAGAGCCATGTAAAATACGCATGAGGAGCACGCGATGTTTTTCAATAGAGAGGATAAATGCAAGCGGCGCTTTGCAGGTTCCAATTCATCCATGTGGGAACTGTCTGGGGAGTTCCAGTGCATGTATGTGGTCCTTCGGTGGCCAGGACAGGTTTGTATTGCACGGATGCCTTGGGTGGAGGATAGCTCACGTGAGGAGTCGCTGCAGCTTCCAGCTGGGAAGGGGCAGCTCTGTCAGCCCGTGGCTGAGTTACCAGGACGTAGTTTTGGCTGCAGCCTAAGCCCTGAGTTACAGGTCCTTTCCTATGAGCCGAGCATTAGACAGGGCTGGTTAGTGCTGGGTTGGAATCATTAACGTCTTCATCGTATCAAAACTCATTTGAATGCTCCAGCTCTTTCAATTAAGCCCCTGGTGCGCTTCGCACGCAGATATTGTAGTGTAATTGGCTGGCCTGCCACAAACACAAGAGGAGAGTCTGCTACTGAAACAGCCTCTGTCTGTGCTCCAGGCTGGAGAGCAGCCAGCAGAGCCCTGGGCTCCACTCAGTGTTACGCTGTGTGAGAGGGTGCGAGATTTTGTTTCTTGCTAAAGCAGTCTTGCTGCTACAGCCCCGAGATCAGCTGCAGTTATGCTGGTACAGAGGGGGCTTATGTTGCTCCGAATCGTCCCCCGGCACTGGGGGCAGGCGGTGGTGCTGCTGGGAGCACCTTTATCCTGCAGTCACAACCTGTGCGTGGTGAGTGCTGCCCAGCTCCACAAGCACAACTTTATTTTGCTGACAACCACCCCCTAGTTAACTCTGTCTCAGAGGCCCGAGGGAAATATTTTGCTTTCTCCGGCTGTTGGGAAGCAGGTTCTCCATGGCAGCAGTCCCTTCACAAAGGGTTCGGTCCTGAGCAGGAAGCCGTGGTCCGTTCCTTAATGAGCCCTTCCTGCT
>NW_010409215.1:7328-14123 GCF_000710305.1 Buceros rhinoceros silvestris
CTGCATGAGCCAGCTCCCTGAGAACTGCCGTGCTTCTTGATGAGCGTGTCCTCCAGAGCCTGTTGGATGAGACTGCAGCCTGTGCTTCTCGCCAGAGAGGGGGGTGCAGACCTAAGAGCCATGGGAGGGGACCTGCTCGAGGGAAGGCCAGCTCTGGCAGAGCTGCGAACCCCTATTCCTGCTTCCTGGCCTTCCTGAGCCCAAGCCCCCCATCTGTCCCCTGCTCAGTAAATTTGCACCTTGGTGTACGTGGAGACCCCACTCCAGTTTTATTCCTGGAATAACTATATCCGTGTGTGCGGTAGTACTGTGTGTTTACGCCTGGCTTGTTCCCCAGTCTGAAGAGCAGATTGGAGAACAAGGCAGTACCACCTCTACACCATCCTGTTTTAGAGCCCTAGGTCTGCTTTTCCAGCCCTGCGCGTTGGAAAGGCCTATCCAGTATAACTCACGACGTGGAGATGAGCATGGCTGTAGATCTTGGAGGGCGCACCAGAAGAGCTGTTGCTCACTGCGATCTCTGGTGGCACCCCATGACGTGATGCTCTGAGAGTCCCTTTACCACCTGCCCCGTCAGTTTTGCTGTTCATAACCTGGTTGGGTGACACTTCCTTCCCTGCTGAAGGTGAGGTGTACTCCGCCAGAGCGAAGCAGCATTGCGCGACTCGTGAAGTCCCACAGAAACTCACCGTGCTGGATTAATAATAAAACAGTAGCTGGAACGCTGGGCTGTTGCCCTTTGGCAAGGCCGTTGCTCATTGCCACTGGAAGGTGGGAGTGACTTTTTTTTTCACCTGTGACAATCCTCTGTTGCCCCACTGACTGTGTTTAGACACAAATACATCCAGAATCAACTTGTGCCTGTGGCAAGCTCTGCCGCTGCCTGCAGCAGCCCTTGTCAAGGCAGCATCACGCATGCATTTAGCCTGTTGCATCTGCCCTTGCCTCTCCCCACTGCCTTGCGTCTGCCGCTTGCCTCTCCGCATCATCTCGGCCAGACATCGATTGCTGGGCTGCCAGGGTTAGTGGTCTGGCTGTTCTTGCCTGGCAGTGCCTTTGAGCTCCCTCTTAAACTCTTTTCCATGCAGACCCTGGCTGTAGGAAGGCGGGTGGGTGGGAAGGAGAGCTGTTACTCTCTCTTCTCGAGAGGTTACACCTCCTCTTCTGTACGTGTCTGATGCATTGCTTATTTTCACAGTAGTTCAGCTTTGTGCTCTGGTCCTGGATTTACCTCCTCATCTCAGCGGAGTCAGTGTCAAAGACTGCCTATGAGTGGGGAAAAGCCGTGAGCATCCATGTTCACATAAGGGTCTTCACCGTGAGGCTGTCCAGAGGTTTTGGGGGTGTGGGGTGACAGCAGAAGCCAGAAAGGCTCCGGGGCTTGGCTGAGCTCTCTGGGTTTTGCTCGCTTGCATTGCAGCAGCAGTGATGGCAGAACAGCTTGGGGTTGACTTGGGTTGGCAAGTCTGAACAAGAGCCCAAGAAGAGCAGACTCATGCTGACGGCTCGAGGTATAACCCGTGTTCCCTTGTCGTTGTCAGCACTTCAGGCTGGCCCCACTGCGGTCCGACCAGCCGCCTTCTGCAGGGTGGTTGTACTGGGAGCATTGTCATGGGGAGCTGCCAACTGTTCCTGTCAGCGAAGCCCTCCATGCCTTAGAAATAAATTTGCCTCAGTCTGTTGGTAGGATGGCAGGCAGGGTAATTCCATTTCACCAGTGTGTGGTTGTCTCTCGCTACCTCTGGGCCTAGCTGCCTGCACTAGCTGCTCCATCGTGCCCTGTGGCAGTGGCAAATGGGGTTTGCCCCAGGCGTGACAGCTTCTCCACAGTGCTCTGGTGCACGCCGCTCTTCAGAGAGCAAGAACCTTTACAACCCTCAGGAAAAGAGGTGGGGTTTATAACCCTGCATCAAGAACCGCTGCTGCTCCTGGAGTGTTTAAGGCAGGTTCTTTGGCTCGGTTTACACATGCTTTAGGGTCTCTGCCACCAGCTCAGCGAGCTGAGCATATGGACAGCCACCACTGAGTTGGCAGCTACCTCTCCAGCCTGTGCTTCCCTGGCCAAGCTGTGGGATTCAAGCAGTCCTCTGCCTGCCAGCCTGGTGTTTGCTCCATCCTGGGCACTGCCCTCCAAGCAGGACCATCACCCTGCCAGCTCTCCAGCAGCATCCACCCTGCTTTTATCTTCATTTTCTCCTCACTTGCTTGGTTTTTTCCACCTGGGATTTAAATCTTTGTTTAGTTGATTTGGGGAGGCTTTCTGATTTGTTTTTTTTAATGCCTTTTGTGACAGCCAGGGCTGAGAATAAGCTGGGCTGCTTTCCACATCCATCCAAGTGCCCATTGGGGAAACGATGTCAAGTGGGGGTAAGAAAAAAAATGCAGATGGGTTTGGCCTGGGAGATTTTTCTGTCCTCAGCCAGTTACACAGGTTGAGGGGTGGGAAGAGCTGGTTGGATTTAGGGTCTATTTTACCATTTTGGGAAAGGTTCCTGCAAGCTGGCAATACCAGGCACCCTCATTCGGCTGCCACCTGCCCTGTCCAGCCAGACCACCCTGACCTCGAGGAGCAGATGGCACTGCGCTTCCCTTCCTGCCATGTTCCCCTCTTCCTCCTCTCCAGCGATTTCACTCCTCTGTCAAAGAACATGGTCTGGAGAGGCTGGGAGAGAGCAGCAGAGCTGGTGGACAGGCACCAGCCGGGTCTGTCCGTGCACCCTCCTTGTGCAGCGTCTCTTCCCACACCCACACGCGTTGCTGGTTGAAGGGAGGATGGCAGAGCGGGTGATCCATGGTGCACTGGGCAGGAATCTTCCACTTTATTAAAAAGAAAATATTTACTGGCCTCATCAGTTGCCCAGGTGTGGTTAGTGTGTGTGAGAACCATTTCCTGCCATTCAGGAAACTTCAGATTTACAGCAGTTTGTGGCAGGAATAGATGCTACTATTTACAAAAGCTTGTGTGCTTCCCTTTGCTGGGTAACAGAGGTTCTCACCTGCGTCCCCAGCACTGAAGCGCTTGGGGTGACAGAAACAGAGCTGCTGTCGCTGTGCTACAAGTAGATATTGCTGGCTGCAGTAGGGAGGGGAGGTGGGCAGGAGGGGGCTGTAGGAGAGCCAGGACATAGTGGTGAACATGGGACTTTCAGGGCTGCCTGGCCTGAGATGCCACATCTCTGCACCTGAGGACGTTTGCTCACTGGTGTCCAATTCTGATCGTGGGCTCTGACTCTGCAGGGAGCCAGCAGGGAAGCAGTTTGTGTTACAGCATGTGTCTGAGTTGGGTTCTTCCATTTGAAGATTTGCAAGGTTGTTCAGCCATGCTGGGAAAGACCTGCAAGCGAATGCTCCTGCTTGTCCTCCTGTGACAGGCAGTGCGAACACCCTTGCAATGCTCTCGTTATCTAAAGCACAACAAAAACTACCCATCCTAGTTCTGAAACCTTCCTTGAAAGTGGATTGTTTAGGTTGTAGGTGTAACCTGCCTTTTTAAATGGTAAATGGTGAAGGTGATTTCTCTGATAATCTGCGTAGGAAGGCTGGAGCAGGAGGTACAGGGTCTTTCCTGGCCTCGCAAGATTCCCCTCTGCTGAAATCACATCATCTTTGTGAGTCCAGATCTAATTCTGTGAAAAAAAAGTTTGCTCTGCAGTGCCTCACAGAGAGTTAGTGGGTGTTTTGGATGTGTGCTGGAAGGTGATAGGGTGCCCAGCACCAAACTGCTGCTGCTCTGGGAGCTGCAAAAGCCTGTGATGAGGCCAGAGAAGACTCCCTGCTCCGTCCTCCACCACGTAGCTGCAGGATGCCTTGGTAGAATCAGCATCATCTAAGAAAACGGGGTTCTTGGTCCAAGTCTTGCAGCAGCCACTTTGTCACAAGATCCTCATTGACAGAAAAGGTTGTTAGTCCCTTTGGTTAACAGGGGCTTGGAGTTCGTTAAGGGGGGGAAACGAGCTTATGATTTATGCTTTGTGATTTGTGTACATCAGTGACTGTTGTCTCAAGTACGTTTGCTCCCGCTATTTCCCCGAAGCATGAACACGAAGAAGGTGGGTAGGGAGTGTTGGCGTATTAGTAAGCATCGGAAATGTCCTACTTTGTGCTCAGCATTTGCTTCTTCCAAACTGAGCCCTTCTTAAAAGCACTCACAGAAACCAGATGTAGGACCATCCTGCAACAGCAGCTGTTGTTACCAGCCCCAAGGAGGGTGATACGAGGCGGATGGAGAAGCAGCGCAGGGACTGCGGACTGCACGCTCCTGCGGAGCCAGGAGGAACAAAGCTGCAGAGGATTTGTGGCCCCCAGGGATGGAGGTCAGGCTGAAGCCGGGGACACTGCTGACTCCACGGTCAACATGTGAGTAGGTCCCTTTGTTCGTTGAAGCTGGACAACGTGAACAGCAGCTCTTGCTGGTCCCTGCCTGCTTCTGGCCATCGGCTTGATCTTGTTTGGCCAGCTGGTTCAGCTGCTGAATTGTGTCTGTGGGTATTTCACAAAGACAGGAGGTTCTTTCCCCGGCATTACTCTTCAACAGCTGTGGTCTGGGTGTTGTGAATCAGAAAGGCTCATTTGCAAAGACATCCCAGATCCTCTGTGTTGAGGGAAACGTGAGGGAAACGAGGAACAGCACAGAGGGACCAGTGCAAAGCTCTGCCTTTGAGTAGCAGGAATCATCTGCACGGATCGAGGAAGGAAATAACTGGCCTGGCAGCAGCAGAGCACGCAGAAATCTGAGTGAATCACAGGCTCGACGTGAGTCAACACCATCACGTGGCTGTGAAAAAGGCACACGTCACAGGAGGCTGTGTAAGGAGCTGCAGGCTTCACAAGGCATCTGAAGTATTCCTCCTGCTCCCAGTGTGGGTAAAGCCACATGGGAGACCTTTCTTTCCCTTTTTGGATGCTGCGTTTTGAGGAACACGTGGGCCAATAGCAAAGAGTCCAGGAAGAGAGAGCGTTGAGAGTGGTCAGAGGGCTGGAAACTGTGAGGAATGAGCAGGCTTTGAAAGCACCCGGGATTGTTTAGTCTAGGAAAGAGCAAGCTGAGCAGGGAGGGGAATATGAAAAGCTTTCAAAGGCATGAAAGGCTGCTACGAGAAGTGAGGGAATGGAGCATTCTTGGTAGCTACTAGGAATGAGATAAGTCATGGGCTGAGTAAGGAAATTTAGTCATTGGGGAAAACTTACATAAGTGAAAGACTGATGAGGTACTGAAACCTCTAGTGTATGTGGGATCCGTGTCAGGAGGCCTTCAGAGCACCCACCTCTGGGTGGTGGGAGAGGAGCACGTCTTGTTTTGGCTGGCAGGACACACGACGAGACTTTTGTAGCCCTATTTTCCTATCGCTTGAAGATTATTTTATGAAGCTAGGGATGAAGAGTGCCTCTTTGGAGGCAGACAGGCATTTCCTGGACACTGCCAATGTTCGTGTTACAGGACAGCAGGGATTACCTCTGACGGTGCCGCTTCATCCTTGGTGCAGCAGCAGTTCTCCAGGGTCCTGGTCGGGCTGCAGGCTCACACTGAGGCGGGAGGAAGCCTCGTTTTTGAGGACCGGAATACAGAGCGTGTTCGGCTCTGGTGGGGCAGCACAGAAGCCCTTGGCTTGCTGTATGTCCCTGGGGTGACTGTACTGGGTGATGCACAGGCACGGTCCTTGTCTCGAAGACACTAGATGGGTGCAGGGGGATCCTTCCGCCGAGGCAGAGCTCGCCAACAGGCTTATTTGCTGGTTCAGGGCCTGATTGGGGCTGCGCTTTTTAATAGGGGAAAGGAAGAATGTGTCTTTGTGTCCTAAATAGGCGACCGTCCCGATTCTCATCCCCAGGATCCATTATGTCTTAGCAAATTACTTTCTCTCTTTTAAAGTGATTAAAGATGCCACAGCAGATACCCTTAACGAGTACAAAAAGGGTAATAATTCCTCTTGTTGGCACTGAATGCAATTAATCAGGCCCCTTTACTTGCTTTTTAAACAGATGAGGCATTTAAGGCCAAGCAAGTTTTTAATTGGACTTTAATATCTCTCATTTACTTCATTTTGGCATGAGCATAGGAATTCCCACACCCAGGTTTGCTGCTGGATTTATTCGGGGTGATGGAAGGCTCAGCACGGAGTGAAGACTCAGCAGCAGATTCAAGCACGTGCCTCAGCCCATGCCTGGCCCCGTCTCCTTGCCTGGCCCAGGCTTGGTCCTGCTGCAGACAGCACCGAATTGTCTGGGCAGGAGCAGAGCCAGGTCATCCCGGCCAGGGCCCGTCTCCAGCGTGGCCTCACACCAGGTCTCAGCAGTGGTTTTGGAGGAGTCGACAACACGAGGGTGCAGCGTAGCCAAGTGGTTTTCATCAGGTTCCCTTGCCTCAAAGGGCCTGTTGACTTGGCAGATGAGCTGGGAGCCCCCTTGAGCAGGAGAGGTGGCTCTCATGCCATTGGGGTTCTTTGCCCCCAAAACCACTTAGGAGACATCTAGGGACAAGGGACAGCATTTCCGCATCCCTGCTTCTCCACTTCAAAGGGAGGCAAAATCGCAAGCACACAAGCGCGTCTGGAAAGTGAAGTGTGTTCAGAGAAACGTGCTCTTGAACACCTTGTGTTAATTCGCACACCTTCTGCCTGCCAGGCCGGGCGGGCAGGCGTGTGGCCGGCTGGGTCGGCTGTAGCACTTCTCTAGGCCTGTCTCGCAGCATCTTTCCTTCAAGGCTCGTGCTGAAACCCAAGGCCTCGCAGGGCAGCATAAGGAGCGGCCGTGCCCACACCAGGCTCTGCCGCCCAGGCAGCTCTTGGCAGGGGCTGC
>NW_010409215.1:14245-16365 GCF_000710305.1 Buceros rhinoceros silvestris
CTGCCACAGGCCGTGCCTGCCTGGTATTTCGTTTGGTTTTGCCTTCTTGTCATATCTCCTCTCCTCCCACTCCCTCACAGTCTGAACATGTGTCTGATAAGGGGTTTGGTGGTTGTGCGAGGTTCACCTATCATCCTGATGTGAGAACTAAATCTCCCCCGTTTCGCCTTGTGCTGGGATGATCTTTGCACGTTTTGCCCTCTGGCATCACTTTCCCGCTACCTGCAGATAAGGATCCTTGGAGCCATCACCTCTTGACCAGTCAGGGAGAATTGGGGGCTGAGCGAGGATCAAAGCGTTGTTGTGTGATTGCGATGTGAAAGCTGTAGACATGTCAGGGAGACATTCAGGGATAAAGGTGAATAAAGGAGCATCACCCACAGGGTGAAGAGTGGGCTGCTGGCACGTGCCCTAGCAGTGGGCAGGGACTGAAGGAAAGATGAGGGACAGGTCCTAGGACATGTCTGCTCCTCTGGCTAGGCTGGTTGAGGAGGGGCAGGCAGCTTTGTCAGGTGGCTATGGAGCCTGCCAAGATGCCCTTAGTCCAGGGTTTGTAGCTCAACTGTATCTGTGTCAGGAAGCTGCAACTCCAAGTGGCCGTTGCCAGCCATTCTTGTGTTAGAATCTTCTGGCTGAGCCTTACAAAGATGTCACTTTGATTTAATTCCATATAAACCACAGAATTATTTTCCTTTAGAGTCTTGCAAATTATGGAAGCATAAACCACGCTAATGATCCGATAAGGACTGCTTTGGATGTGTTCCCAAGAACGCATGGAGAGAGCCACGCTCACCTGGCTGCCTCCCTTGGGCCCCCCCTCCGCTGGTTCCTCCATCTCTCAGGAACGAGAATCATTTCCTCTCTGACTTCTTGCAGAGGCAAAGGCCCTGCAGACCTGGAGTTATCTCTGGAATGTGTGTAAACACCGAGTTCAATGGGTTGCTATTTGCCCCCCTCTCCTGGGGGGTGGGGGTGGTGTTAGGAAAGGGCTAATAGGAGTTTGTTTTATGGGTTCCTAGCCCTGAGAATTGTCTTCCCCGAGGTGGGGGTGACCCGCCTGACCCGAGTCCCTGTGTGTGCATTTCCCGTCGTGAAGAGGAGATTCAGGGGCCCAGCCACATGGGCAGCATTTTGGTCCTCTAAGGACAAAGAGACGAAAGGCCACAGTGGTCTTACTGCTGAACAGGGACCTGGGAGGAGGTGTGGGATTGCGGAGCAGTGGGACTCAACGTGTCGCGTGACAGTGGAACTAACAAGATTTAGGTGATCCTTGGACAAAGAGGTTTGTGATGAGGAGAGGGCCGCAGTTCTGATGCCTCTGTCTTCAAAGAACACTGAAATGTGAGCAGGGGGACAAAACCTTAGAAAGGACCATTGACCACCACCCTCTGGATGCGACCGTCCAACCAATTCCTCATCCACCTGACGGGCCACCCCTCAAATCCCTATCTCTCCAGTTTGGAGAGAAGGATGTTGCGGGGGACTCTGTCAAACGCCTTACAGAAGTCCAGCTAGATGACACCCACAGCTCTTGCCCTGTCCATTGGTGCAGTCACTTCATCACAGAAGGCCGCTAGGCTGGTCAGGCAGCACTTGGTCAGGGGCTGGGACAAAATGCATTCCAAGGAGAGGCATAAAAAGCTCCACCTGGCTGTAAAAAAAAAAAATTGAGATGTAAGTTCGTTATGGTATACAAGTACAATACTAATGAGACCCGCCTGGGCACCAAAGCACCGTGGGGTTTAGAATAAGCGGTGGCAACCAGAACCTAAAGGTAGACAGAATCAAGCTGAAGACAAGCGTGTGGGTACCAATGAAATGGTTAATTCCTCGATGCGTTGTCAGTGGTGGTGACGCACTGAGGCTGGATCCCTTCCAGAAAACAACACTTTAAACCGAGGACAAAGAACCAGACTTCACACAGAGGTGATCAGTGGAATGGCTTGGCCTGGTGTATGCAAGGGGTCAAACCAGACGGTTTAATGAGCCCCTCTGGCCTGAAAGCTCTCTGTTCGCTCAAGGAGATAAATGAAAAAACCCTTTCAGAAAAAGCGAGCACTTGAGATACGTGTGTAATGAACTCAGCTGCTTCCCGGCGAGCGGTGGAGCAGGAATCAGCA
>NW_010409215.1:16485-17697 GCF_000710305.1 Buceros rhinoceros silvestris
GCAGGAAGCGTGGCCTTGCCGCCTGCAGCCTGCCCCAAGTTGGTGGCCACCACCACCAAGGCCACTGCTCTCTGTGACATTTCTCACCTCCGTTCTGGCTTGCTAACTGACGCTGTCTCCCTATGTTTAAGTAACATTTGCTCCCTTATCTCCATCAGGGTGAAGAGGCCAAGTGGTATGAGCAGCCTCCTGGGGAAGATTGGCTCCAAAAAGCAGAAGATGAGCACCCTGGAGAAATCTAAACTGGACTGGGAGAACTTCAAGGAGGAGGAGGGGATTGTGGAGGAGCTGGCAATCCATAACCGAGGGAAAGATGGGTAAGAGGGACTTGACCTAATAGCAGTCGAACGTTTCCCACCACTGCCTATACACGCGGGAACCCCACTGCTTGCTGCAGCGAGTTCAGCAAACCCATGGGATTTCTTAAGGGTGTACCTAGGGGTACATAAAACCAGTCGCTGTGGCGGTATTGCAGGGAGGCAGGTAAGTCGGCAAGCACCTAGCGGGCCCTGCTAACAACTTCATGAATTCTTCTAGTCCAGCTAAAGTAGAGCCTGGCTGCACTTTATCTTCTTTCCTGCCAGGGGCACAGGTGCAGTGTGAACTGGTCTGGTGCGGCGCTCCCATGAGGAAACACAATTGCCTTTGCCCTGGTTTGGTTTTTTTCATAAGTCTCAAAAGGAGAAGAGTGGTTTTTTGTTCTGTTCTTCAAATTACATGTTCCAGCTACTTCTGTCCTCCCTTCTCCTCTGTAGAGCTGTGTGTGAACCCAAAACAGCTGGTGAGGTGCATGAAAGATTATGGCAGTGCTGGGCATTGATCATGTGCACGGAGCAACGTTCACTCCGGTGAAGTTAATGGAGGTATCATAAAAGTAAATGGTGATGCTGTAAATAAACCAGAAAGTTAATAACATGCAATAACATGCACCATGGGGAAGGATAATAAGATCAGAAGCGGCATTTCCACTGCAAGTGCCTGGCTAAGCTCTGGGAAAATGTAGCCAGCTTACTGGACGGCTCATAAAGTGTAATTTTTTTTGTAAGCTGTTCTTGTACTTTGCAGGAAAAGCTCAGAGCTTCTGCATTCCAGCAGACTGGAGTTTGTAGTTCACGTACTTTGTAACTGCTGGAGTTCTTAGGTTGGCCTTGCGCCCTTCAGCACCGCCCCTTCTCAGAATCACAGAATCACAGATTCATCTGGCTGGAGGAG
>NW_010409216.1:0-355 GCF_000710305.1 Buceros rhinoceros silvestris
GGCAGGGGGATTTCACCCACCCACCCACCCGGCCCCGCGCACACGCACCGACCACCCCTACGCGGTGTATGTGCGTGCGGGCGCGATTTTGGCTGCGCTGGAAGTAGCGCGCGGTAGACGGCGAGGAAGTCTCTCTCGGGAGACCCCTCCGGCGCCCGCGCCGTCAGGGAAAGAAAGGCCCTGGGGCACTACACCCTGCCAACGAGTTCCCTGCACCCGCCAGAAGGACTCCAGCTACATGGGCAAACGCCTGGACCAGCAGCCAATGTACCCCCAGTACACCTACTACTACCCCCACTATCTCCAAACCAAGGTAGGGTGCGGCGGGGCCGGGCGCTGGGCAGGTGATGGGGGG
>NW_010409216.1:502-8274 GCF_000710305.1 Buceros rhinoceros silvestris
CGGGCTCGCCGCTTCTGTTGGTGGGTTTTTTCCCTTGCTTCCTCGGGTTCGGTGTCACGCAGAGCTGAGCTGTTAAGCAGAAGGCAGGCGGGAGAGAGGCAGAGGTTGCTGTCTTCTTGTTAATTTCTTTATTTATGTTAATCTTTTTTGAAAAAAACCTTTTTTATTTCCCAAGGGCTGCTGGCGTCGGCTAATTCCTTTTATTGTTTGCGGAGACCAATGCGGTTAACGCTATCGTAACGCTGGGCAGGTAGTGTGTTTATTATGGCATGGGATAAAGATTGCTCTGGACAGCATCAGGCATAAACACTGTTTTGGTGGCTCTTCCAGCGTGATTTCTACAGTTTATTCAGAGCTTAAAAGCATTTTGCTGTTAGAAAAGCTGTTTGTGGCAACTCAAACTTTTAATCAGCTGAGGAGGAGATGCTGTGGAGCTTGGAGGAGGGCTCGGAGCTAACCGACTGTAAATCTAGTGGAGTTTGTTTCAGTGCTTTTAAACATGGCACTGCTTTTAATATTTCATTAAATATTGATGATGATACGGCTATACTCCCTTGTACTTAAAAGGCCTAGAAATACAGAGTTGCTACTTCTGGAGAGGGTATCCAAGCGCAGACTCTTCCTTTTTCTTTCTTTTTAATAATTTTAAAAATGCCAGCAGACTGGAAAGCAGGCCTGCGTCTTTTAAAGAGGCTGAGTGAAGTCGATGCTACCTGGCCATGAATTAGTTAATTAGAGCTTTATTTTTCTAATGCAATTGTATAATAGTCTGCTCTCTGAAAAGATTTCCTGTGTGACCAAGGGACAATAACAAAAGAAAGCTCTAAACCAAAAGTTTGCATACCCTGTTAGGATGTATTTAAAAAAAGAAAAAAAAGGGGTTGGGGGGAAATCTGGTTCTGAAGTGTGACCTCACAGCTACCGATTAACAGTTTCAGTCAATAAATGAACATCCTTTAGAGGGGAAGAAAATAGGCAGGGTGCAAACACATGCATATGGCACTGCGTACACATAGACACATTGTGCTTCTGTAGCAAATTTAACCCATGGGATGTTGATGTGTGTGTGTGTCTGTGTGCGGTGAAGTGCCACAGGGGAGGCTGACTTCTCCAGACTTTTGGTTTGAAGCACGTTGATCTGGCTGCAGTTCTGAAAGGATAAGTTATATTTCCTTGTTAATAAAATTATTTTCCTGTTAACATTTATAGACTGACTACTGCATTGTATAAATCAACTAATTGTCAAAACTGCGATTCATGCTGTTTGGAGTCGCGATGACACCAAAACCACTCAATGCGATTAGAGCCCTGTAATTCATGGCAGGATTACCTCTCGCTCCTTTGCTTTGCTGTTTCTTTCGCTCGTGCAGATTTTTTTTGGTATAAAATATAGCCATTTTTAATTTTGTATTTAGGAATGATTTTTTTTATTGTTTTTTTTCTTTCTTTCTTTCAAGGTCGATCCAAATTGCGTTTTACCTTTGTGACCATTTAGTGAATATTGTTGCTGTTGCAGCAGTGGCCAGTCACTAGCTTGGCTGCAATATTGCCTATAGCTTTAACTGTTTGGGGGATTGGGAGATGCAGACTGATGCTATTCCTCAAAACCTGGCAAGCCAAGGGCATGAAACAATTGATGGTGTTTTTTTTGAAAGAACAATAACCTTGAATATTGGAGGAGAAATATTGGACATTCTATGCCTTTTACGTAGCTTACATTTTGCTGGTCTTTTTTAATTATTTTTCCTCAATTTTTAACTTTGTAAAATAAGCTTTTTGAGGAAATTAACCTTATATTTGAGCTTAAAATAGTAACAATAGCTCTTCTCTACCGTGTCTTTTTTTTGACTCAATGCTTTAAAAAATAAATTAAACGCGCTTTTATAACCAATATATAAAATTATCAACCCTGTGAAAAGTCATGTGTGTCTGTCTTTGCACACATGCACAATTATTATAGGAACAGGTAAAATTTCAAATTGGTGATACATTTTATATGGCATTAATTTTTCTTGTTTTCCTTGCTCCACACTTAAGAGCATACAAAAGACCTAAATAATAAACACACATACACATGCATATATATATATACACACACACGCATGCAAGTATTTCTCTTCTATAGACCTCAAGTGTTTAAAGCCGTGCAGACAGGCAGCATCTGGATTTTGTTACCTTAAAGCTAGCCATCAGCTTCTGGGACGTTTTAAAGCAGTTAGATCCATTGTATGTCTAAAGCTAATAGTCAGGTAATCAAATAACGTTGTGGTGGAGAGCTGTATCTTTTATCACGCCTATTGGAGCAACACATATTTATAAACCCCTGTATGATTCCAGCTGTCCTGTGAGCTCCAGTTTTTTTATTTTCCAAAAACAGCTCTTTGTGCGGAGCTTGGTAGGATTCAGCTCTCCAGAAAGAATGTGGTTTTATGCTCATAGTCATGCACACTGAGGGGGGGTGCATTCATTTGTAATTAAGAAAGAATTTTTAGCCTTTCTTTATGGCATTTGTGTACAGCTTGTGAATCAGAGAGAGGCAGCCTGTTCAGCGGGCGAAGTTTGGAAATTCCCCATCCCCAGAGTATTTGGGTGAAGTGCTCTTTTCCTTCGCTTGTCTGGCAAAGTTGTTGCGGTGGCTCTCTGAGGAGTACTGCATTATTGTACATCATGTCCTTCGCGCGAGGGAGCACAGAGCTGCACAAGAGCTCAGTCTACAGTCTGTGTTTGTGTCTTCTAACACAGCTAGCATGTTTTTGTGCAGAAATAGTGTAAATGAATAGTTATAAGGGTAATGGGATTATAAATAGAAAAAATAGATTCCATGTGTTTGTCTGACTTTTAGTGTTTCATGACCTTTTGTGGAACATGGAGCACACTCTCTTATTACTCATTTTACTTGTGCTCCTTCATTATCAGATGCCACCACTGAAGCTAAAACTTTAATTGCAGGTTTAGAGAAACCTGTTGTCTTCCAAAAATGAAAAGGGGGGAAGGGAAGGTTAAGTTTTTTAAGAGACAATCGCAAGGAGTTTAGTATGTCTCTGAATGACAAGCGCTGAATTTGAGGAAAGACATAACCTCGTATTTCTTGCTTTGGCATGACACATACAACTGCAGTTTGAATATACAGCGTTGGAACTTCTTTATGCAGATCCTGAGAGCAGAGTCTGGTTGTCCTAGGAATTTATTTGAGAATAAACATTTTTTGTTACTGTTGCAATTGAAGGATAGTCTCGTGCTGTTGCTGCAAAGGATATTGCACAGGGGTGGTGCAGCTCATGTATATCTGATGAGAATCTATAGTAGTTTTTGCTTTTGAGTGTTGAATGAATTTCCTTAGTTCCGTTCTTGTTGAGGGCATAACTACTCAGTGTAATATAAATATTCCTGTTTACCAGTTGTTTGAACTGTCATATATCAAACCATAGCGATGCCAAATCTTGTGTTGTGGTCTGAATTTCTTCCTTCAGTTTCTTGCTCAGCAAAGCAAGTTCTTTTCTTTTTGCTTGTTTTGCGGAGAGCAAACCAAAATTAAGCAGCATGTAATGAGAGAAAGAAGGGAACAAACTATTAACCGAACTTTTGGAATTTATTTGACAGTCTTTTTAATTTAGTGGATGTTGTGGATTATCTTCGTCCTCAGCAGCTTATGACTAGACCTAGTAAGCTTTCTCTGCAAACTACTGAGAAAGCCTGAATCACTTGGGTAGAAAGGAGAAGCTGCCACAGTTTCCCGCCGACAGTAACTGTTTGGTTTACAATTGCTGTACCTGTATTTGGGGTAAAAATATGACAATTTAGTGGCTATTTCCGTGCGGTTTGCTTTCATGCAGTCTCCAGATATTTCTTACCTATTGATCAAGGTTTGTGTTTGATAGTTTAACTCTCCTGGTATTGACTGCTACCCAGTCTGAAGGCTGAAATACCCTGAATGGAAAGGTGGTGTTTACTCACAATATGTCTTCATCTGTGTACGCCTGACGTGCATGTGAATGCATGTAAAAGGACGAAGTATGATTTCCCAACACCCATGTGAATAAAATCCTCTCTCTGCAGACATGAAAAGTAGGCAGGCAAAAGTGGCTTAATGAAGTGTCTGTGAAGTGGCAGATATGTGCCCAAGCTGAGGAAAAAACAATTGGGAATTTGAACAGGTGTACTTAGAAAAGTTTAAGCTTGATAAAGTAATTTTATGGGTACATGTTTGGGTGTGTGTATGTGTTTTGTTTTTGTTGGTTTTAGGGCATCCTTTGGCACAAAGGAATTGGGGACCCTTTTCAGCCGTGTGCCATAAGCGTGCCTCCCTCCTTGCTCAATCTTTTAGAAAGTGTATGTTTGGAATCGGTGTAAAGCTCTTGTATCAATTCACCTTGTACCGACCAATCCTGTGCTCTTTTATCACTCATGTTTCTGTTTAGCGAGTTTACCGCATTCCCCACTTTTGGCCATCTGGCCATACAGAAGGCCTTGAAGAAGGTGTTCCAGATACGGAGGTGCCTGACAGGGCTTCTCTGGCTCGTAGTGTTCAGATTGTGTTTGGTGCCTGGTGTGAAGTAGGGGTCAGGTGTAAGGAGTAATTCATCAACCACACACTGATTTCAGACTGCATTTCCAACCATCTGCAGCTTGGATTGCTGCCAGAGCTCAAAAGTCTAGCTGGAGCCCTCGTGAGCGTGCCAAAGTAAAGGCAAATGCTTGCAAATAGAGAAATGCATTTCTAGGAATGAAGTTTGTTTGTGCTTAGCCTCTGTTTGATTCAGTACGTTGCAGTGTGTTTTAAATGGCTCCTAGAGCTGCCTGAAATAAGTACGGATTCATTTAAATACCATTTAGAAATATTTAAACCCGGCTGTAATTTTGACAGTAATACTAGTATCTAACTCTAGTATTTTACCAATTACTTTAAATGATAAGCGAGATAAAAAGTTATGTTCCTCTGAAAAATGCAGAAATACATGAACTTGTTTGTTTTTCATTGCTGTTTGCCAGCTATCCTTACATGCCCGGATAAAAATTCTTTTGTTTCTGCAGTGTGTTACAATGATGTTGAATCTCTTGGTTGATCTTCCTTTCATGTGTTGCCTCAGTGCACTGTCTGTTTAAATTTAAACAACAACAGCAAAAACCCCCAACAAAACAAATCCAAAGAACCCAAACTGTGGGAAAGTTAAAATTTTTACTCTGTTGCACATCCGTGTATTACTGTATTCTGTGGAGATTTATTTTGCAAGCAGGTATTTTAGTTCTGTAACAAAAGATGGAGGTTACAAGCATTTGTCAGATCAGGCTATGTAGCTCTTGCTGTGGCAAGGGCCATGTATTAATAGTTATAATTTAGAATGCCTTATACAAGGTGCCCCTTGAAAATAAAGTAGACTGCTTTGGAGCTGGACTGTTTGGGTTTGGACTGTTTGAATGCATGAGGGCCTTTCAAAGTAAGCGATGATGTACTTGGAGTTTAATTTAAGTATCTTGGTAAAAATCATCAGACTGTCAGTTCTTTAATTTCCATGTAGTAAAAACCAGATAAGAAAAGATGTGTTCCAAGTAGGATGGCTGAGTTCATGTCGTGACTAGCTGAAAGTAGCCTGGATAGTGTTCCCTTTGCACATAATTGCAAGTAGGGTGGTTTGTTCTTTGTCTTTTGGGTTTTTTTTTGCTTTTTTTGGGTGGTTGTTGTTGTTGTGGGGGGAAATGAGGTTGTGTACTATCTATGCTCCAGGCAGGGACTTTGAGTTCACTTGCAAACAAGCCTGTTCTGCAGTGTCCAGGAAGAGAAGCAGATTTAAAAAAAAAAATGAGTGGCTGCTTTTGTTTTAAATTTGTTTTACAGAAAAATCTTTTAATGTTAGAAATTTTACGTAGAGCAAAATGGTTAATGTGTCTCGAGAAATTGCTTTGAGTGCTGCATTAAAATTGTGTTTTGTAACAGTCTCATCAACTACAGCTGTATGTGATTAAATAGTGTAATATCAAAAGCATGTGTGAATAAGGGCTTTTATGATATAGTTGTTCCATACCAAAGACTGCAGATGGGCAGAGAAGGGAGATGGAGAGCAGTGATTTACTCAGATACTGTCACAGCCTATATTGTGAGGGTAGTGATGTTTTGCAATTGCTCTCCCACTCATATAGGCAAGATTGAGTGATGGGGGAAGTTTAGATGTAAACACTCTTACACAGAGAGCTACTCTAAATGTGCGGAGTATCAGCCTGAGAATGGTGTCTACTGATGCAGAATGACATACCAATATTTTAAGTAGCTGATTAACAATAATATTATTGAATAGAAGCTATAGTGAGAGGGATCTGTTCTGTTTCCTTTGAAAAAAATCAGTGAAAGAGCTTCAGTTGTCTTCAGGAAGGCAGAATCAGGCCCACAAAGCACATACTGTTCTCCATGGCAAAACCAGGATAGCTGAACAATATGCAGGTTGTTTTTTTTCCTTCCTAAAAAGAAAACCAAATTACAAAAGAAATAAGAACTGTCTATCAAAATAATTCTACGTTGTACAAGTGGGTGAGGACATACTTCATCTGGTATTTAACAGCACTTTGGGTTTTTTGTGGCTATAATTTCTATTAAAATTATCTATTCTGATTTATAATTCTAGAGAATGAGCAGCAAAACCCCCAGATGCTCTGTCTTTCTGTCTGTTTCTCTGCCACAGCTGAGATATGATTTATATGTAGTGGAAGTTTAATTGCCATAGTGGATGTGTCACGTGGAGCTCAGTGCCCATAATGAAGATGAGCAATTTCTGTGAGAGTGTATGCACGGTTGATCTACAAAAAGTACAGGGTAGAGTGGAGAGTTGGTTTTGCTTTTATTGATGTAATTATCAAGATAAAAATAGTCTGGCCTCTTAGAAATTTGAAACAAGTCAGTTTTCTGTGTAGGACTTTTCTGAGGATATACAGTGTTTCTAAATGGAGAAGTGAAGCAAAGGGTGCTTGTCCTATCAGTAGCTGCAGATTGGAAACTCCTGTTGAATTCCTCAGCCATACTGTCTTTTTTATTTTCTTGGTTTGCAGCAAAGTCTAATCTTTTCTCCTAGAAATTTTTATAGGCTGGAAGACTTTTCAGGCCTGATACCATCAAATAAGAGAAAAAGTTGGTTTTTTCCTACTTTGGGAAGACACGAAGACATTCTTTTTTCTTTCAAAAAAACCAGCCTTCCTTGTTTTTTTTTTTTTTCTGTGCTTCTTTGCTTGCAACCATGTTGGAAATAAATTCCCTCTCTGCTGATTTGTCATAAAGTCAACTTCAGAAACAAATATGGTCCTTTATTTAAAAAATAAGTATTTATATTTTTAAGTGTTTCATTTATGGTAAATTTATGCAGATGAAATTGTTTGGACAGATTTTGTATAACGGTTCCTCTGTTAGTTGTATTGACTTCATTCAGATGCAAATGAATAAAATAAACCACCTGACTTATATAGATCATAGTAGAAGCCAGAAGACGCATAAGATTGCATGTTTACAATGTAAAGCTCTCTGATATTTTGTTCCTCACTGGTGTTTCCATGACATGTTTTATGGTTGGTACCATGTGATTGATGATGATTTATGGGCTGTCCTGTGTATGGGATGTCACTCCTGTGTGATTCAAATTTATTCAAGAAGAAAAATTGTTGAACAGGTTTGTATCCCCCCTCCCCAAGTATACATCAAACAGCAGTTTGTTCTTATTCTGTGAGTTTGCATTAATAGACTAAATTGTGAAGCTGCACTTAAATACTCCGCTGCAGAGCATGGCAGAGAAGAG
>NW_010409216.1:8358-9459 GCF_000710305.1 Buceros rhinoceros silvestris
CGGTCGAGTCTTATGGGTGGACCAACATGATGTTGTTTTATTTAACTGATTGCTCATTTGGCTTCTGTCCTGCTCACTTCCCTGCCCCCTTTCACAGCCCTTCCTCTGCCCAGCTATATTTAGAGATCGGCCAAGCTGAGCCATTCAAAGATCAGTATTGATGCTGCATGTGAGCCTGACCTTTCTGCATTCAGCCTTGCACCAATGGGAGGCAGCAGGACTAGATCAACCATCAGGTCCTGTTTGACTTGCCTGTGAGAAATTCTCTGGTTATCTGAAAGAGCATGCAAAGCAATCCAGTTGCCTTCCTGGGTGAGAATCCAGCAACCTTTGCTCCAGGGTTACTGTAGGGTGAGAGGAAGACTGAAGATGCAGTAGATAGAGCAGAGCGCTGTTTTGGACATGCGGTGCTACAGCTGGCAAAACCTTGAGGTGGTGCGTTGGTGACCTGTGATATAAAGGGAGTTTAGGGGACCTCAGATGGAGGCTTTTCACCAGAGAAGGAGATAAGGGAGTCTGGTGTACCACTACATCACAAAAGGTTTTTAAAGCTAGGTATCCATAGTTACAGCAAGAGAGTGAAAATCTGCATTTCAGGGACTCACCTGGTGTAAAGTCCTCCTTCCCTTTAAGAACTGCCAAATACTTTCTTCTTTAAAGCTGGAATGATATGCCTGTGTGAATTCCCTGGTGCTCAGAGAACTTCTTGTTAAAAGTTAGCTCTATTTTTCTCTCTTGTTCTAATTTTTTTGGCTGTGGCAATTCTTAGCCGTATAAGGGACTTGTTAGTTTCTTTATGTGGTTGGGAATTGTTTCTCCTTTTGGTCTTCAAAGGCTGTTGCTACTGAGTTTGCTTTAAAGGGAAGGAACAACTACTTGCTTAGACAAAGGCTGCAGTCCTTATTTCTTCTTTCTCACATCTCTGACCTTTTACTGGAGGACATGCATATAAATATATTATTCTTGTTGATATCATGCAAGTTGATGGATGCTCTTAAGAAAAGAGAGGCATAATGGGAAATGCAGTCTTAATTTCTGTTCTCTCATTTTATAGTGGCGAATTTGGTTTCGTGCCAGTTAGTAAGTACTTGACCTTTTCCC
>NW_010409216.1:9577-10496 GCF_000710305.1 Buceros rhinoceros silvestris
CCTACATATTTTGATTCATGACAAGGGTTGTCAGAGCTGTGTTAGTGATCTCTCGTTTCAGGTTTTAACAAACTATGAAATATTAAAAATTAATTGGGTCACTTGGAGCTTGGCTAATATGTCTGTGATGCAGGTTGTTGTTTTCATATTAATGAAGCATATGACGCAGCTTAAAATACAAAGTTCAGATTTTCATGAACACATAAACATCAGGGATGTATCACTCGTAAATCAGAATATCTTGAAAACATTATCTTTTTACGACAAACAAATTATTTTGCAAAGATGATATTGGCCGTAATCGTTTAGCATTCATTCCAGAAAATCGTATCTGCCTTTCAGCCTAATTAGAGCGAAGGGTTTTTTTCAGTGTATTTACATTAAGATCAAAACTGCCGACAAGCCTTCTTTTAGTATCAGCTGAGATGTGTCTACACAGCTGTCAATGTTCTGCTTAGCTGATACACACAGACTGATAAGCTACCATACATAACTGAACAGTATATATTATACTTGTTTCATGTGCAACTGACACTTCTGAAATTGTTTAGTTGAAGGGAGGCTGGTGATGAAAAGAGCTGTGAACAGTACAATGGATAAGGTAAAGAATAGGACCAATAGCTCCTATACAAGTCTCTGCCTGGTTTTGCATTCATGAAAACTACCTTTAATACTGCTTTATATCTGAAAGACATCAGAAAAAAGTCAGAGGCACTGCAGTCCTTCAGATGTTTGACAAAGCGTGCAGTAGGACTCGATAAGCTGAATGCTTTACCTAGGCTATATTAAGATAACTTCTACTGTGTCACAGTAAAGCTGGACTAAATACTGTTAAACAATCTTTCATGAAAACAAGCATAAAGCAGACGTATTGCTGTGGCCTTTAGCGAAGCAGCTGGGAGCTTTCTGCCTGGGAAAG
>NW_010409216.1:10595-13880 GCF_000710305.1 Buceros rhinoceros silvestris
GAGTTACATTCTCTGGGTTTTGTGTTAGTGCTCTTTGTGTCTCTTTGGAGCTTTTGCATCCTAAAGAAACACAGGCATTGATCCAAGTATTTCCGGTAAAAACATCCTTTTCGGTGGCACCTTTGCTATGTGTTCCAGCTGGTGATGCAAGATGTATGGTGGCTCCAGTGTGGCAGTAGCGGTACATGCTGATACCACCTGTCTGTTGATGTCTTGTGGATACAGGTGTGCAATGAGCTGAGTCATCTTGAATTTTGAAATTATGGCTGTAATTCCCGTCTGTAGAAACAGCCATGAGAAGGCTATAGATTACTGGCACGCCAGGTCATATTTGTTATCTGTGTGATTTAGAAGACTTGCCGGCTGTTCAGTTTCTGCTTTATATATCTGCCGTTTTACAAAATCACTGTAATTGTATGCAGTTGTCCCTGCGCAGCGTGCAATTTCCTGTAGTTTGAAAAGCTTTCAGCATAAGATTGTCTAAACTTAATAGCAAAAACATTAATTTACTGTGTTAGATGGGTTATTGAGTGTTTGTAGCATGCCTAAGTCTGGCAATAATTGTGCTGGACAGAAGAAATAAGTTTTTTTTTTTTTTCACTTTCTGACCTTCTTTTACTTGAATGGATCCCTGGTGATGGCAATACTTAGCATTTAGCAGTCATTTCAATTTTCAGCAGGCTGTATAAACATTAACTAATCTTCAGAGCCCATTCCGAGAGGTGCCTTAAATGCCTTGTTTGTTCATGTAATGGCTGCATGCAAATACTGGTCTTAGCACCCAGAAGCCTATACAGGATTATTGAGAGTTTGGGCATGTATAGCATCCACGCCTTCTCTCTTTGGGCAGAACCTGGAGACGGGCAATGTTGTTGCTACTTTATGAGCAAACACAATGTGTAAGTGGTATAAGAGTGGAGGCAAAGGTGTTTTGGGGGGGCAGGGGACAGGGGGGAAGGAAAACATTTGTAGAAGGTGGCATGTTAATCTCTGGTGCCAAGACGATTTTCAGAAGTGCTGGGTACCTACCACTCCAACAGATGGAGGTCTCAAAACATTTGAAGCCAGACCCAGTATGACTGCCAGATAGGGCATCCAGAATTACAGAGCGTTTTGAAAAATCACTTACCTGAAGTGAGCACCTGAACTAGCCTACCTGGTTCAGTGTTACACGTTCCAGCCCTTGAGCCTTTCTGTTATGGAAGCGGAGAAGCTGAGCAGGGTAAGAGGATGCACTTTCTGGTAGAGAGGAATTACCTATTGTTTGAGTGTTGGTGAAGGTGTTTGTCTGCAGTCCTGCTTAAGGCTCCCAGGTGAAAAGGACGTTCATGATGTATGATCAGTGATGCGAGGGTCAGATCAGGGCCCGACTCACACTGTTGTAGAGATTGAAACAGTGCTTGGGCCATGTTTTTTCAGAATATATTAAAAACCTAGTGGACTCCTGGATAAGGATACAAAGGACTTCTTAATCTTTCCAAGTAACAGAAGGAAAAGCTCTCGGACCGTTCCCGCGCCCAGTGTGCTCTGGCCTTTGCAGAGACTCCTGTTAGGTGCAGATGGGAAGGCTATTTGAAACAATTGTCATGATTTGATCAACACCCTATAAGGACTGGTCTGTGTTTGAGTCCTTCAGAATAATTTTTCTGATCTAGAGCACTCTGTTAATCATCAAGAAAATAACAAAGAAGTTATTTATGGGTAAATGTTAGCTAAATAGTTGTTGATAGATACAGATTCACCTGAGCCAACTGGCTTTGGTTTTCTCATGCTCAACGCTGTGTGTCTTGCTATAACTTACTTTACATTTTTTGTGGTCATTCCTTTTTTATTGCTTTCATCTTAGCTTGTGGCATTATCGTATGTGCTTCCCTTACTGTTGTGTTGCAAGCAGCTGCTTTTTTAAAAATTACAGCTTGTTTGACTCAAAGGTACGTTGTGAAAGGGAGAGAAATGGGTGATATTCCTGATGCTGATCCCAAGGGTTTTGTTTTAAATATGTGAAAACACTATAAACATGAGTGGACTATTGGTGTTTTTAAAGCTGAACAAGGAACTGTGCCAATGGCCACAAAGATGTAGATTGTGATTTTTACAGTGTGTATGGAGGAATGAAGCATGACTTCCATGCTCCAGTAACAGCTGATGAAGTAGACTGCATTTATGCTTCATCTCTCCTTGGTCTTTTAGCAAGGGAGTAAATTATTAGTTGTTTACTATTTCTTAACCTTCAGTGGGTGACTTTCTTTCTGTGATAGTCAGCTATTCTGGAATAGAGATACGGGAATTTTATTTCCTTCCTCCTCTTTCCACATTCTCATTTGCTCTCGGGAGATTGTTGGACAAGTTTGTGCTCCTTTTTAAGTAGTCTGAGTGGCAAAGAGGTGATCTGACGCTTAGGTGACAAGGACAGACACTGAAAATGCTGAGGCACAAGGTGTGGGCACCATTAGCACAAAATGGATGAAGGAAAGTCAGAAGCCTTGTTTTTATTCTATGATTTGTCCATCTTTTGTGATTTAGCAAATCTACCTCTTTACCATGTTCTCTTGTTTTTTTCCCCATCCTTTTTAGAGATGGTTCTCATTTTACTTTCACCTAAGGGTTATGTGCATGTCCTGGTGCTTGTTCTGCCTTTTGACTATAACAACTTCTTTAGTATTTATATAGATATTGCAGTTGTATTTCCTAAGCCAGTTGTACTATTCCCGTCTTTTTTTTTTTTATGGTGTTTTATTGTTTGCAGACCTCCTCTGACTGTGCAGTTCTCTTGTGCTGAACTGCATACAAAATGAGGGTAGGAGATAGTCCCTGCCTGCAAGAGTTTATGAGCAATGTAAATAAGACAGGCTCACAAAGGTGAGGAGGAACAGAAGTGAAGTGCCTGGCGTGAGGTTGCATTGCAGAGCAGTGCCAAGACCTGGATGGCAGAAGGGAAACTAGTGTCTATTGTTTAACCATATACTGTGTGCTACTCCATTGCCTTGGGAACGAGTTGCTTTACCTTTCCTGTTCATGCAATACTAATTTAAAAATTTTGTTTTCTAATATTTAGGGTTGCAGTTGCACGTATTCCATTCACAACTACCTTTATGCTTCCCTGGGCCTTGATTTTTCCATCTTTGGTGTTGGTCACTATTGTCCCGTGTGTTGCCATCTTGCACGTTTTGGGTGTTTGCAGCAAAGCAAAGGAAGTCACAGTGTGGCTCCGGAGGTGCCTGTGTCTGTATGCTGGCACTTCAGAAACAGTCTTAACTGATGTTACTGGTTTGCTTCTTAGGGAAA
>NW_010409216.1:13970-37251 GCF_000710305.1 Buceros rhinoceros silvestris
GGGAAAGATGTGAAACTGGACAAAAGAGCAAAGCAGCCAAGGTCAATGTGAGACAAGAAGTCTATCCTCAGCAGATGAGAGCTCTAGAGATACCATGGTGTGCAATGGCTGGGTGCTCATGCTTGGTGAGGATTAGAGTTGGTGTTTTTTCATACTTGCTTCCCATTTCACTAGGACTGCATCATTTCAGGAGAGCTGTGTTTCCCACAACTGTTCAGTGCTTTTAAAAAGTAAATACTGTGGGGCAAAGGGATGCATATGTCTTGCACTTCAGTGACTTGGTTGCTGATAAATGTTAGGTTGAAATTTCAAAGGGACAGTGTTTTGTACAGTAGCTAGGGGCCTCCGAGTCAGAAGTGCAGGTCACTTGCAGCTCCTATTAACTTCAACTAGAACCGTATGTACTTTGCACTTTTGAAGACCAGGAGCTCCTTAAGGCTTAAATTTTACCTTTTTTTAATAGCTGTTACAAGTAGACAAAAAAGGGATTGGGAGACCAAGGGAAGAACTTTTTTTTTTTTTTTTTTACATCAATGAAAGAATGTATTTTCAAAAGCAAACACTTCTACATCTCTTACAGGTAACACTTCATACTGTTAGCAGTATAATGCTGATGATATAAATAACTTTGTTCGTTTGCCTTTGGCAACTTAGATTGCAGTGATGAGGGTGGACATAATTCTTCCCTTATCTTTTTTGTTTTTAAAAACCTTGTGATATTTGGGATGCAAGGGCTGTCAAAATTATTATTTGCTTAGACAAGAAGATATGTGACAGAAGCTTCCCTAGAAGTTATGTGGAGTTTGTCTTTATGAAACATGCATTTTGAAAAATACTTGCTGCTTTGGTCTGTTACCAGCTCTCATGGTTATATTAAGTGACGGGAATTTAATATTCCTAAAAGTACATTAGTTCAAAAGGGACTAAATTTTCAATATGTGTGTTTGTACCAATTTTTATCTCTGTCTAGACTGCAAAGAAAAGTTTGAATGTCTAACCCAGGTATAACTAACACAGGTATACCTAAAAGGTTCAAAAGTCACACACAGAAGGCAGAGGGCAGTCTTCTAAATAGCTTGGCATGTATCAGCCAGCCTCACCAGGGCTCTACCCAGGTTTAGGTGTAGGTTGCAGTCCTGAGTATTTTTTTGAGTTGATAGACTGAGGTTTTGGGGTTAACACTCAGCTAATGACGATTGACTTTTTTTAATTAGACATGTATTTAGAAATTCTGGGTTTGAGTTTCACATTGCTGCTGAGCACTGCCGTATCTGTTGCTTACTCAGTATTAACAGTGAGAATATCCAAAGCCAACATCTAGAGGAAAAACTTGTGCCCTATTTGTTTAGTTGTATTAATTGTCTTCACATTGTTGTTGGTAGAAGTGATTTAGTGAAAATGGGGTAACCATGTTGGGAAACATAACTTGTGAGGCCTCATCCTGTGGTCTGGAAGTGCTTGCAGCTGAACATCATGTTGTGAGCAGCTCTGCTGAAAGCACACACTACATACGTGATGAGGAATTATTCAGCGGTAAGAGGAATGGCAGAATTTGGCCTTTAGCAAAGAAATTTCATTTTGTGAGTGTATTACAAACAATAGAGGGTTAAGAGATGAAAAACTGCCACTACATAGAAAAATAATACCGTTTCAATTTAAACCTTGGTTTAGTAAGTTTTCCTGGAAAGAAACTTGTTCCTGAGGGCATTTTGTCTGTTTTTCTCTTTCTTAGGGTTTTATACTGCTGCCCATCACCACAGTATCTGAATGCTTTCTGTATAGAGATTGATAGTGACTTTGAAGTCCCCAGTGAACTCTGCAAACTTTGGCACATCTTTTTTTAGGGGGTGAGAATTTTTCAAATAACATAAAATTTAATAAGACTAATATTTTATAATAGTAAAGTAGGTTTTTTAAAACGTTGCTTTGGGAGATGTTAAGTGTTTTCTTCTCATTCTTATGATTTTACTGAGGTTCTGGGGTATAAGAAGTGCCAGTCTTAAAGCTAGAATACATTCTCAACTTTTAAAAAAATGTTTTCCTAAATGTCACATCAAGCAGGTAAGGGGCAGGTTATCAAATATCTAATGTTAGAGTTGTATTTTTTCAGTGTTATCTAGATTGTTTAAAATTCCAATTATTCCAATAATATTTACCTTTTTACAGGCGATGCATACCAGATCTTTATCAGCTCATGAGAACTGTTAGATGCAGCCTTTTGTCTTTTAAAATAATTCAAGTAAATGTTTAAATTAGTAGATAGGAATAAATACTTAAAACTAGCAATGTTACAGTGAGAAGACTTACTAACTGGTATGGTTATTAAATTCTGAACCATTTCAGTATTAGTCTTGTGTGCGTAATCTATCTATCCAGCTATGTAGTCTGTTTAAACAAGGCACTTAACTCTTCCTAAATAATTTCAGAGAGAAATAAAAACATCAATGTTTTCTCTACACTTTTTTCTTTCCAGTTTGTCAGAGAAATACCTTGATTGGTTTATACTTTGTTTATATGCGTGGGTATCTTCCTTGGATGTGAACAGTAAGAAATTTTTGAAGAAACTCAAGTTGTAACAATGAATCCTGTGTTTAACTCCGATGACTGGTCCTGTCGTCACTTTGTTGTTTTTTAATGTTGTGTGATTGTAAGCTCCAAATATTAGAGCATACTTGTAGACTTGCCCTGCTGCTGACATCTATGAGCGCCTCCAGTAGTGTCCTACTGAAGATAGATGTTTCTGACTGAGAAGTGGTGCTGGTAGTAGCTAGAGAGAGTCCCACCCAATATTTAGGCATGCTTTTGAACTAGGCTGTGCATTTAGTGGGCAGGTTGTGGAGAAGGAGGGATTCTAGTAGAATTCAGGAGAAATGTGGAAAGCAGGCAGGGTAATGTTGCTGTGAGAAGTTTCTTTTTATTTCCTTGATGGACTGATAGTATTTTGTTAGAAGTTATATGGTGTTAGAAGAGACCTCAAGAAGTCACCCAGACCATTCTCCCTTTCTCAGAGGTGAAATCAAATGGATTTACAGTATCTCTACCAGACATCTATCAGTGGCTTGTGTTATAATGAGACAGAAGGAATTCCTACCCTGTGGTCAGAGGCATGGCTGAGGAAGCTGCTGAAGCCCTCATCCTCTGGTTTAAAGAGGTTCTGCTGCCTACCCAGGTACCTCATCCATTGTGCTAATGGTTTTACAATGGGGGAGAGGAGGGGGAAAAAAAAGGCAAATTTGTCTGGTTCTTTCAATTTTGTCCTTCAGGGAGGGCCTGTTGTCCCTTTCTCATAAAGACAGTTCATTCTGAATAAAATACATGGAGGTGAAGAAGCATGGTTAGCTCAGGATAGCTCCATCTGAAATGTCTTTATAATTTTTTGCAATAGCCTTTTTTTCCTGCAGCTGTTGTTAACTTCACATACTCTTCAAAGATGTTAAACGTGTATCACATGTGTAAGTCACAGTTTTTACCAGTGGGTTCAAGAAGTCTGCCTGTCTATACTTGTTTCAAAAACTTAGCCTTATCTTGTTTTTCACTATCAAGTGCCCGTTAGGTTTGGTGGGAGCTACTGGGTGCATAATGTTTTTGAAAATCAGGCCCTTCAAATATAGTTTGGTTATAAATAAATGTGAGCTAATTAGGTTTCAAAATGATAAAGATTCACAAATAAAGTGCATCTTTCTTGCCTCTCACTAATAAAGAGACGGGGTCAACCTGGATGAATTTCTTGCTGGTGTGGATGGCATACCTGAGTCTCAGTACACTCTTTGAGCAAATTTCTTTTTTGAGGACTGTGACTCAGCAGAGTTTTGAAGTGGATGAGTCACAGACAAACTAGCTGAATGATGGTTACCGAGTCAGGGAGGGAAGCAAGCATTTTATTCTGGGAAGGCATAAATGGAGACAGAGGCCAAGTCTGCAGGTGAAGGAGGTCATGGGATGAAAGGTATTACTGGGTGTTTTATGCTGGCTGCTCTTTGTGGTTTGTTGCAGCACTGTGCTTCCTTGTAGCTCTGATGCTCCTGTGAGAAGGCTGTGCCTCTTCTGGGGAGCAGATGTCCCAAATGAACAGCAGCTAAACCCGACAGATTAATTTTGCTGAGACCCAGCTAGTTTCTATCAGGAATTTGATTTCTGACTTTAAGAGATATTGGGCTAGTCTATACTTCAGCCCTTTCATTCATACGGAGTGTAAACCTTTACCATCTTTCTGGCTGGGACAGCCAGCATCAAGTGCTCCTGTGCAGAAGGGATTAGCTTGCCAGCCTCCTGAAATCAGAAACAACAGTGGCGTATTGTATTGTCTGATGAATCTTCTTCTAGGGCTAGGGAACAAGAACACAAACCACATGAAAACATCCTGTTCTGGATAATCACATTTACTGGTTGGTAGAAGACTAGAATGCTGCTCCAGAGCATCCCTTTGTGTGTTTCTCATTCATTCTTGCAGTTACTCAAATTGCAGTGGAATTTGACGTAAGATTTCCTTTGAAGTGTGAGGATTTATTGCACACATAATAAATGTAGTTCGACAGGAAACCAGAAAATGTATCTGTGTATCATTGTCACCAGAGTTACTGCTGACCACATACCTCTGTGTATTAGCAGATGGTGACAAAATCTGAATTTCTGGGATACACATAACACTTTTGTATGTGATGGAGTGTTTGCTTAAAGTAGAATAGCTGTCAGTCAGAGATCTTCAGAAGGGACTGAAGAGCAGTGGCTTAAGACTCAAGCTGCTTGCAATGCTGGCACTCTCTCCCTTCCTCCCAGTATGTTCAGATAGCCCAACAGAGTAAACACTTCAACTGATAGTATCCTGGAGTGTTCAGAAACTGAAGAAGGAAGCTGTGGCCACCAGATTCCGGCTGTTCTGTTTTCACCTCTAAATGAAAAGGCTTTTATCAGGATAGCATATATAGATATTTTTCAGTCCAAGCCCAACTAATTCTAAAACTATTTTGATTACAGTATTTGTATTGATTTTGGATCTAGAAAATGTGAGACGCCGAATTGAAGGCTGAGACACAAACTAAGAAATACAGAAAGAGATTTATCCAGCCTAGTAGGACAAAGAGCGAGCCAATGGCTGAAAGTTAAAGCCAGTAGAAGTCAAAAGCTGACATGGTGCATGTTTTGAAAGATAATGATAATTTAAGTGATGGGGAGAGTAGGAGTGCATGTGAGAGAAACCTGGCTTCCCTAGCTTCTGTTACATCCTCAGTCATGCTCACTTACCTACTCTCTGCCTCTCACTTGGCCTGTTGCATCTCAGAGGTTCTTGATGGCATAAATCACAGGCTGAAACAGTAAAAGCAGACTGGATTCAGGACAGATTAATGAAGAGAACAATATGTAGGAAACCATGACCTTAAGTGACCTTGACTTTGGGGCCTTATAGTATTTCTGACTCTTTGGCGTATAAAATACATCAATTTGTAGTCCCTCACGCATCAGTAGATTGGGTAGAACAAGTTCTAAGGGAATGTGAGTGAACATAAGTTGGGTATAAATTACAGTACCTTACAGACTGCCTCTGAATTTGGCCCAGATTCTTTCCTTTATTTTCATTATGTCAGCTTTGTGCATTGGCATTATGGTCTTTTCAACAACTGGCCTGACAGCTAATGAGTTCTTTCTACCAACAGTAAATTAACCAAGTCAGATGATGCTGCTCTGTGTAAACACTTCTCTTTATGTTCAGGGTATTCAGAATACCGTTAAACTTAGAACAATGTGCTAGTAGAAATGCACATATAGAAGTACCATAAAAAGTGATAATTATTCGTAAGTCACCGGGTTTCTCTTTTGCTCCCCAGCTAACCATGTTCTGAGTCTTGGGGAGAATTGGAAGGGGGCTAGACAACATGATAATGCTGAAGTATAAATGGCTACTTTGAAAGCAATTGAGACTAAATGGCTTTAGGAAGTTTTTTTCCATTTATGCTTGTTTGACCTCTCTGAAATTCCTGCAACAAATAAGGTTAAAAGAAAGAGTCAATGAACAAACTTATACTTTCATTATTAGAGAGCTGCAACAAAGGAAACTTTAACTGTAGTTCATTGGGAAATAGAATAGAATTTTCCTTTTATTAATGAATGGAAGAAAAATTGTATTTGTATGTTAATTAAGTTACAGTAGAATTTGCTTTAGGAATAAATTATATACGTGCCTTGCAATTTATTTCATGTCTCAGTTCTTAGTATATTGCTAAAAAGCTAAACTCTGTTTGAGATTGCAACACTGATAAATATTTCTGTGCCACTTCATTAGGTTTTAGGGAATTTTTTTCTTTTTCTGATGCCAGCACTTCAGCGCTTAAGAAGCCATGGTGTAGGTAGAGCAAGGAATTCCTGAGTGGTTATTTTTTCTGCCTTTTACTCTGCTATATGATCTGAAGCAAAATTTTTTGTCTTTTTTTTTTTGTCTTCCCTTTCTGATCTGAGATCAGTAAAAGCCTATGGAATCTTATGAAAGATGGTCAGAGATACAGTTGATGTATTTTTTTTTTTTAATATTCTCAGGTGGTAGGAGCTATATAAATGCAAACTACCCGATTTTCCTATCATATAAGATTTTCTGTCTTTTCTTCCAGTATCCTTTTGTTCTTCTGAATGATGAAATTGCAAATGTTCCATAAATGTCAGTGCAATTTATTATCATCTTTCATTCAGAGCATTACAAAATGATTTGTAGATGCGGGTGTTGCTAATGATTTTCAGCCACCCTCCTTAAAGATTGGAGAACACAATTGTCCCCTTTTCTATAAAAAGGATGACACTTAACTGAAGAGGCCAGTTTTGAAGGTGAGTCTGGGTTGCTACTACATCTTCTGGTGGATCTTTTTATACTTCTCCTTTTTCAGTTATTTTTGCTTAGTGGAATTCATTGGCTGCAAAGGAGATGAAAAATTGTTTCACATGCAGAAGGATTTGCTTTAGATGAAAAGAAGGGGCTAAAGAAGAAAAAAAGCTGCTTGGCAGGTCAAAAAAAAATGTTGCAGTATTTCACTGTGAATGTTGCAGCTCTTTCTGTGTCATCTAAAGACTTTTACACTTCTGTTTACTCCTGAAATCTGCTTCAACAGCTTCACTTTCAGTACTTTACAGATTGCCTCTGACTTTGGTTCTAAGAAGTCCTTAGCTAATAGGAGGCATTATATGACTCTTATCTTGGAAGGTTTGAAGGGGATGTGTGGGAAAACATTTCTGGCTGTATCTCAGACACTGCTTCATTAAGTTTCCTGGTGAGGAAGTTGCCTGAGAAGTCAAAGCTGTAAATGGAGGCACACTAGAGACAGTAAAAGTTTGAGAGTGTAGAAGTCTATAGACTTGACTCCTCATTGGTGAGGACACTGCATCCAAGATCCTAGCAAAAGGAATGACTGTCTCAGTAGAAAAAGTACAAGATTCCTTCTCTCTGCAGGACTGAGCAGATATAGTTGGTCCCAGTTACATAGAGATACACAGATGTAGGTTGGTCCCCCTCCCCAGCCTTTAATGGAGAAAGTGTTGTAAAGCACTAACGGCAAATTAAAGCTTTCTTCCATTGGGAAAAACCCTTGGGGGAAGGTTGGTGCAGTCATGCCAGCTCTCTTGGGGCAAATCCTCTTAGGCCCTGCTGTGTAAGGGAATGCAGTTTGCAGCCACGTGCCAGTAGGAATAAGTCAAGTGGGATGGCTAACACAGCCAATGTCAAATGTATTTTAGTACAGCTGTGGTTATGAGATTTTTTGTTATTGTCTTTTAAAGTGAAGCTGTACGTATTTTGCTTGTGGCAGCTCTCTGAAGGTTCACTGGCTCACTTTTTATTTGATTTTAATCAAAATTGACATTTTTGCCAGCCTTAGAGGTCTCATGAGTGAGATATCTGAGTCTGATTCCTGGGTTTGATCTCTTACCATGTATGGCGCAGGGAATCCCTGCGTCTGTCTTAGAGGAAGGCAGAGCTTCAGATCTCTGTGCAGCAACCCTGTTAGGGGTGGGGTGGCTTTGATGGGCTCCGCAGAAGGTGGCTTTTACTACTGATTGTCTGCAGATGCGCACCAGGTAGGCATTTCCAGCAACCTGAGCTTCCCGAACACAGAACAGACATGATCAGTGCAAGTGTTCCATCCCTCCCTGATAATTCTATTTAATGTTCACATGAAAAGATCAGGTCCTGTGGAGAACAGGGTACTCTGTGTCCTAGGTTCACGTAGACCTTTGCATTTCTCCAGAGGCTGAGAGCAAAGGGTGCCAGGTAGTCATTTTATCCACCCAGTAGAGATGAAGACAGCAGATTGTGAAGTTGTGAAATTAGGCTGAGATCTGAACAGTATGTCGTTACTAAAGTATGTTTTCTGTTAAGAAAAATGAGGCAGGCTTAAGAGCTTAGATAAACTATCCAAAGGTTGGTGAAGTAATTAGTATATGTGCACTGCTGGACCAACTAATTTGTTTAATCTTGAACAGGCAATGTTTGTAGATATTTAAATCATCTTAAGAAGTGGCTGTCCAGAGTCATGGCAGGACTGTGATCTACGCAGTGCTGCAGACAAACAGACCTGTTTCTTTCCTTTCCTGCAATACCACTGAGCTCCGTAGAAAGTGAGCACATTCCTACCATGCTGCTGTCTCATGGTTATTTAATTCAGTCCTAGTGCTGGAGGTAATTCTGTCCTTGCTGGCAGCTGCTCCTTCTCTGGTGCAGGGATTTGCTTTTGTGTGGCTACGAAGTGAAACATGCTAGGGAGCAGATCTGGCTGAAAGCTAAGGCATTCTAGTTGGGTTTGTTTTGTTTGTTTGTTTGTTTGTTTTGTTTTTTTATTGTCATTGGGCTCTCTGAGCCAGCTCAGCACATGAGCAAACAAGCACTAGTGCTGGCGCCTGAGAGGGAATGGGAACACCCAGCCAAGGGAGGTGGCAAGGGCAGAGACAACTTGCACTTTGGGCAGTTTAAATTAGTATCAAAACTACAACCTGATTTTACATACATATTTGTGTAAATGGAATAGTTTACTGATTTCTGGCAGGAGTTGTGTTTGGATTCTCTGGGATCCAGGGCCAAAAATGTCAGAAGCTTCACTATAGCGACTGAATCTTTCAGCTTCCGGTGCGATTCTTTGCCAAATTAAATAGAGCCAGAAATCTCAGCACCAGCAGCTGTAGGGAGTTAATCCCACCCAGATCCAGATTAGCCATGGCATATTCTTGTAACCATAGGCACAACAGTTTAGTGTAGACAGCTGTTCTGATAAACCAATCTGGGAATCCTACCTTCATAGGAATGTTGTGTATTGGTCACAGAATTTGTTTGCAAAGTTATGGTGAGACAAACTTGTAGCCTTGATAGCAGTTGCATGTTTTTGTACTGTTGTGATACCAATACCACATGGTTACCAAAAATGACATGAATGGTTTTACTTTAGAAGTGGAATGAATTTCTATTTCTGCAAAAGTTATATAGATAGATAAGGTGCTAGTACTCATCGGTGTCTTGTGAGGGTGATGCCTATTTACTCATGTGTTTGGAGCTCGTTTAGCCTTGTAAGGCTCATCCATCATCTAAGAGAAGGACACTCTAAACAAACCTACAACCCGAGGACTTCGCTGTCACCGTCCAAGCTCGCTAGGCCCTGGCAGATGAACCTCAGGTGTAAAGGGTGGAGCCAGTTCCGCACACGCTGCGCCTCCCCTAAAAAACCCACTGCGCAGGCCTGAAGGGTGCACTCATCGCTTGCAGTGAGCGTGGGAAAAACCCTTCCCCACGAAGGGGGGGCTTCGTTGGCGAAGCCAAGCCATGATGATGATGATGATGGAGAGGCTTCGCACAGAGAGACAACAGGTGTAGAGATGGACAGCCTGTTTCCTACTCTGAGCAATACTCTTTTTGCAAAGAGAACTTTTCTTCCCTGCTGGTTTTGCTCTTTTGGCCTGTGTTGGCATCATTCTTAATGGTGCTGGCTGAGTATTTGGTGGAAGGGGAGGACAGGGATAACTGAAAATTACAGCAGTGTGGTGATTGTGGTTAAGGATGACTTTTGACTGGGTAAATGGAGGTAAAACCTTAAGATGGTTTGAAGCCATAAAGGCAGCTACATGGGTTGAGGATCAGACTTCGAATCTTAAAAGCTGGGGATTTGAGCACCATTTAAGGAAAAAAGCATGGTTTACCACAGGGTATTGGGGTGCTAAAGGTTCACTTGGGTTCAAAATGAGACTGAATAATCTCATTGCATAGAAATCCACTGAGATTGCTAAATACTTGGGAATCTCTTCCAAAAGACTGTCCATAAAGTGCCAAATCCTCAAGTTGTTGAGGGCTGAGAGTGTGTTCAAGAGTAGTATCTGCATATTTCCTCTGTTCCTGTGCTCTTCCCTTGGCATCTGGTTATTGATGAAGACAGTATTTGGGACTAAATGGACTTCTACTCTGACCCAGCATAACCGTTTTTGTGACTTGAAAGGAAAATAGCGGAATCTGGTAAGTAAGAGTATTTTAACTATGGGCATGACAGTGTGGTGTAGACAGCTGTTCTGATAACCGTATCTGGGAATCCACCCTTTGTAGGAGCATTTGATATGTATTGGTCACAGAAGTTGTTTGTAAAGTTTGGCGAGGCAAACTTGTAGCTTTTGATAGATACCTTAATAGAGTAGGTAGTCTGGAAGGAAATGCATTATTTTCTGGGGTCTGCCATTATTATGCTGTTCAACTTGAGATGAGTTGTTTCATCTGTTTGACTCAACTCTCCTATTCTCCTGGCACGCACCCTTTATCCATGTCGCCTTTTCAGTTGTCAGTTCTGTCAGGCTCTCTTAGGCCATGTTTGCACAGTCACAAGTGAGGCAGTGCATTTCAAGGACTTACTACTGCACTGCTGGAAGTTCTGCCTCTCAGCTGAAATTTGGTAGCAGACTGTGAATGCTTTAATTTCATTGTGGATGCAAATTAGAGCACGTTAAATTAAACTATCCTGAAGCATAGCCTCAAAAATGGTTTACAGTAACTTTGAAATTGTAATAGGTCAGGAGCACACGTGTATCAGGTAAGATGGGGTAATGTCCCAGGGCATAATACCTTCCTGGCTTCTCATTGTGCCTTTGTGTCCCCTGTGTTCTGCAGCTCAAAGGAGCTCTCTGTTCATTTTATGTCACTACTCACTATTCTAGTAATAATAATAATAATGATAAATCTGAATAGCAAAATGCTTCTGTTCAGACGTTCAACCTCTGCTGCTCCTTTGATTAAGTAAAGATTTAATGCTTTAATTTGAGACATGTTTTGTTAAAGAACAGAGGGCTTTGATTCTTGTGTTTATAAAGGGGTGCACTTCCTTAGCAGAATGGAAAGCATTCTTTGCTGGTGAAGGATGTTGGAAGTACAGGCACTCCCTGTAGCTGATGGATGTGTTCTGGACTCATATTTATCAGTACATGTTAACAGAAAACAAAAACTTCGAGGTACTGTTCCACAAACAAGGTAAATTATATTCCTTCTACCCATTTGCTGAGATGGTTGCAAAATGTGTAACTCTCGAGTCTTTTTTTTTTTTATGTTAGGACACCTGAGTGACAGAATTTCTTTCTTATTTTTTTCCCTTCATGCTCATTTCTTTCCTTCATGTCTTTAAGTGACAGTATCTAACCTCAGCAAGCATTTTAGACTGTTATTTTTGTGGCAAATAATATGCGTCTTAAATGAAATTTTATTGTATTAGAAGATAATTTGAATTGAAAATATAAACCTCCCAAAACAAACACCAACAAACTCTCCTGATGATTTGACTTCCTGGTCTTTTTTGAAAGACTGGTGACTGATTCTGATAGCAAGGACAAAGATTTTTTTTCTTTTTAACTTTTTTTTTCTGATGGGATAAAAGTGCCTATCGTATAGTAGAGAAAGAACATATGTTACGTAAACTATTGGTCTTCTAGCTACAGTTTGGCATTATGATTTTATCAGCACTGTAGAGTGCTTAAACTTGCTCCTGTCACTGTAACATGTGTTTCTTCTAAAACCATTATTGTCAGCCAGCTACTGCAAGTCCAATTCGACATTCTAGCGTCCTGTCTGACAACAGCTAAGCTTAGCTTATCATCCTCTTGGCACAGAAAGGGATGTGGTTTTGAGCTCTGTAGGGTGCAGTCAGAGCTGAGGAGCACTGTTCTCCAGGAGCAGCACATAATAAGTACCGAGTTTCAATCTGGTTTCTCTTCAAAACCAACATGAGCATCCCTGGCTTGGCTAAAACTCAAAGGTAAGAATTTTCAGGGTTCTTAAAAGTAGGGGTGAGATTACTACAATTTGAAAGATCTGGAGACCATTATGACTCGAGCAGGAGGAAAGCTTTCAGCTGTTCTGTAAAAGACTGGCCTTTATTGCCCCTTTTGAGAAGGTGTGCAGCATGCCTGTCCTTTTCCCTTGTGCAAGCCAGGTTGATTTTACAAGAGTAATGAGCTATAACCCTCCTCAAGTGCTTTTGAGAGTCTAGTACTGGCCTACACTGTAAATTTGGAAGGATGTGAATCCTGGCTGATTCTGCAGAAAATACACTGTGCACTGTAGGCTTATAGTGATCTTTTCTGCTTTGCACACCTTCACAAAGCCAGACACAGTCCAGTCCATTATCTGTATGTGAGAGTTTTCACTATTATAAACTTATAAAAGTTTCTATTAGCAATTCTGATTTGGAAAGAACAATTGGAGGCCGAAAGAATGGCAAATGCAACCCGGATATAACTTTTTGATCCCAGAACCCAATTAAATTTGTGGTTTTGAAGTGCGTGGGACTTCTGAGTTCATCTCTAATACTAGATTTATATTATTTCCTGAAATGAAAGTCACTGCAGACAGTTTCCAAAGGAGTATAATAATGATCCAGAGAAAAATGAGTTCAGCTTTTAATTTTTTTTCCAGCAGAAATAAGATAGAGAACCAAGGTAATTTTCTATTGGCTATTCTTTTAATGCTCAGTAACTTTCTTACCATTGGTGACTTTTTTTTTCCCCAGATATCATCTTCATTACTCCTGCTATTGCTATACAGTATTAGCGTACATTTGTCTTGACGTGGCTAATGCTATAGCACTACTATGTATTTGGGGAGAAGAAAGAAAAAGCCAGAATATTGGTTGAAGGGAAACTTTTATCAAATATCCTATTCATAAGGATTCACTTTTCATGAATCATTAGTATTCTGTGAGCCATGTGCTTTTTTTTTTTATCATCATGGTCCTCTGCTTTGAATAATGCTTCAGCCTGGTCAGTTAAGGTAAGGAGGAACTTCAGACAGCAGCAACCATCAGTGCTCTGTGCTGAGCTGCTCTCTGGCTCAAAACAGCCTTCGTGTTTCTGAATTATTATTAAAGACTTAACTTTTGGTCTAGCAGTGCTGTATCTGTGTCTTGTTCCTACTTATATCACAGGACAGCTTTTGTCTCACAAGGAGACTTATATTCTGCTGCTGTTTGTGGCACCTCTTGCTTTTATGGACATCTAGGAAAGAGAGCTGAAATATGCCAAAAATTAAAGCAAGTGTCCTTGTCCTCTCTTCATTCCCCTTACTGAGCTCTTTGTGGAATTTGGCAGGTTCTGTGTGTAGTGTGAGGATTCAGGTCTGTAAAGTGATATCCTTGAGAGCTTTGGGGAAAACCGTAAGTTGTTTTTAGGGAGAAAGTGACTACAAATTCTATTTTCCATGGAAAGAAATGAAAGTGGTGTGAGAAGTCTTTCTTCTATGCAGCTAAACACTTTTGTTTTTCTACCTTTGCTGCCCCCTCTTCATTTTGGGTGCACTGGCTACCCATAACACTTACCATAATGAAATTTTTGTCCAGCAAGGCTGTGGTCTGAAAATGAGCAAGAATTGAAAGTGTAAATGTGATCCATTGCTGTTGCTGGTGGACTTGCACAGACATGAATGAAGCTGCTTTTTGCAGCCATCTGAAGTTGGAGCAGTGCAACCCATTTGGCATCTCCATGTGACTGGGGAACACTCTGTTACTCCGTGAGCCGCTCCATGTGACCATGGAGCAAGCCGAGTAAAGCTCTGTCTGGTGTGTATCTAGGTAAGTTCCAAAAATAGGTGCATATTCATATTCTGTCTTTAGTTTGAATATGAATTGCAGCTTTGTTTTCAGCCTTTTCTACTGTTAGAATGTTTTCCCAGATAAAGCTAATAAAGTTGTGAAGTAGAAGCATACTCATTTTAACTTCCTAAACTTTTTTTACCTCCTGATCTGAGCTCTGTCCAGAGACAGAGCTGAGAGAATCGTACATGGTAATGTAACTCCTGGATTATCCTGGCTTTGTGATAACAGACATAAATGCTATCAAGAACAAGTTTCAGTCAGATAAATGTTAAGTGAAGATGAAGATTACTATGAAGAGAAAGAATGTTGCCGCAAAATCAAAACAAGGCATCCTTTTCAAAGCCTTTGGAAAAGCTGTTCTTGCACAAAAAAAATCTATGAATCAAAAAGATATCCATTAATTCTCATTATTCCTTCTGCGTTTCACTTCAGGAGATACTTGGCTATGATGATCATTATTATTCTTTATTCCATATCTTGAGTGAATACAGAGTATTACTCTGACGTGGTCGGTTTGATCCTGGTTTCAGATGCTGAGAGGAGAGGTGCTTATGTACGTCAAAAAGCAAAACATCCACACACCTGAGCTTGGTGATTCACTGGTATTTCAGAGGAATGTGGGGTTGTGTGTGTGGGGTGTTTTTTTTTTTTTTTTTTTTGCAAGCAGCTAAGTTACTCAAACTGATGCTGGTTTACTGAATAAACCTGTCCTGGATGGTACAACCCTTACTGTATCTCTGAGCATTGCCTTTTTTGCAAGCAGCTAAGTTACTCAAACTGATGCTGGTTTACTGAATAAACCTGTCCTGGATGGTACAACCCTTACTGTATCTCTGAGCATTGCCCAATAGAGGGAAGATGCAGCAGACTGAAGACTTGACCCCTAAATCCTGTCGTCTTTGTATACTTTCTTTCCTTCTTTTTCACTTTAAACCAGTTTGCTAGTTAATCCATTTGCATCTTGAAAGATCAGTATGTGCCATGCAGCCTCTCCATTCAGAGGGAAGCATGAATTGCAAAACTAGGCTGTATCTCTTAATCTACTTTTTTTCAGACTCTGTGGAGAACGATGTTATGCTTTTGGTGGTGGTTTTGAGCTCCAGTTTCTACCTGGATAAAGTGTCCTTCGATTTGGTATGTTGAGCTTGCTGAACTGGTCTGCTGCAATGAAATCCAGGACCAAATGAGTTGAAATGGATACTTGCATCAAGTCATTCTTACTCTCATGGATGCAGAAACGTAGACATGCAGTAATGGCTTAGACCAAATGTATTGTTAAAGACCACGTTAAATGAATTCCTCTAAGGGGAACTGTGTTACAGAGAATGCTGTCCAAGCAAGAAAGATCTGTTCTTCCTTAATCCTACAGAGTAATTGGATATGAACATGAAACTCCTGTTTGCTTCATGTGTTACTTGCCAGGTGAAATAGCTGCAAAAATAAATATTATACTACTTTACTAGTAGTTTAGAGGCCCTATTTCTAATTCGATAGTTTTGAAACCTAATATTATAGTCTGTAGTCAGAGTAGTAGTCTTCTCAACTGGTTCACAATTTTTTCGAAAGCAAATTTGAAAGATTTTTCTTTCTTCTGTTAAACTTCAAAATGTAGTCCCACACAGAACTTTTAGGTTCTCAAGGTGAAGCAGTCATTTTGCCTGGAGTAGACATAGGTCAAATGGCCTCAGGGTTAGTGACACAGGACTTTACTCATTGTGCCTCTTTGTCATCAATCCAGTTCTGTAAACGTGTCTAAAAGTCTGCCCTGTGCATTGGTGCTTATTGTGAGAAAACCATGTAAAACTGATCTTGTTCTGGATATTTACATTCTAAGGAATGCAGCTTGGAGAAAGAGGTGGAAATTCTCATTATAAAGGATCTTTAATCCCTAGGATCAGGGCTGATGATAACTTCTTTGAAGTTCTCTTTCTTTGAGCAACATCTGCAATCATGACTTTGCTAGAGATGGACAGGTCGGGGAGGAGAGTCGGAGGGTGACTTGGTCATTTACTGGCAACGCATCCTCTGCATTTCATGTATTCAGAATGTATGTTACAATAATTTTAAAAGTTGCTTGTGAGTTTTTCCCCAGCTCCTACTTGGAAAATGGTGTGTATTTCTGTGTGTAGGAAGTGACCAAGAAATAGAGTATTGTGTCTAATGTTTAAGTAAATAATAAACATCCTTTAATTCTGGTTTCACACATGATGATTTGCACATGCACAGACAGACACATATACATGTGTTGCTTGTCAGATTATCCATTTGTGGAGGTGAGAGCTATCTTTACGATGTGCCTTTAACCTCTTTATTACCAGGATGTGGTTATAAATAAGGTATGAAATTTCCTGTTTGCCACTCTATTTTCTCAGTATGTGAGCACGTCTATATGTTTCTAGGCTTTCTTAGATATAGAAGTGATTTTTGGCAAAACTGTGTTTCTCTCCAGGGTTCTAATAGTGTAATAACACATTATTTTGCATTATTCGGTGTTTATCTTTAATCCCTGGTTTTGCTGCTCAGAAAGTCATAGCCATTTGGTGAACTTGATTGTATGAGAGAAAGATATGCTTGACACGCTATTTAAAGGTTTAGCTACCTTTTGAGGGGGTTGCAGTCTGAACAGCAGGTGTGTTGCATGATACTGAAGATATGTCTGGCGTAAACCCTCGTTTTCCTCAGAGTTTGCTGTTGGTAACTAGTGCAGCATGTTAGCAGAACTGCCTGTTGCCGTGTAGTATTCTAATTTTAGCTTAGCCTTTACTGATCTTGATATTTATCCTATCTTCAGTGCGAAGGTGCTATATGAATAGGCACATCTGAATGGCATGAAGAAAGTTGAGTCGCAGCCCCAGCATAGTTATGTTTCATTACAATGGTTAAGAGTCATCGCAAGAGTGGAAACTTGAGGTTTAACAGGCAGTTTGTTTGTAGGCTTGGTAAAAAAAAAAAAAAAAAAAAAAAAAGCATTGTCACCAAACTGACATCTTGTTTGCTAATGTCTCATTGGGCTGGAGAGGAAGGTCTTCATATCCTGTTAGCCATCTCCTGAACACTGTTCTCTTCCTTCCCCTTGCCCATCCCATTGCTAGTGGTCCCTATGCAAAGACAGAATGCTAGGTTGTGGGGTGTTGTTTGTAGGGGTTTTTTTGGTTGTGGTTTTTCCCTTCTCCATGTGATCCTAAAAGAGCATGGTATCCAACTTCCATTTGAGCATCAGTGGAAATTGGTTGTCTGATTTCCATTCCAACATAATACATCATGAATATTAAAACTCTTAAAATTTGCAGCTGTATGTGCATTTCTGCAAGTGCTACAACTCTTGACAGCAAAGCAGAAATTTGCTGAACTCTACACAAAATAGCTTCTTCCTTAGGAAGTGTTTCAGAGTTCAGGTATCATGAACAGATATGGGTAAGAGTTCACTAGCTTGATACTGCTGTTGGTGATGCTGGTGCTAGCAGGTGATGCTGGCACTGGGAGCAGCATTCAGACATGCAGAAAAGGAGGTTGTTTCGGCAGCAGTTTGCATACCATTCAGTAGAACGAGCACGACGGGTTGGAAAAATTTTGATTCGTTTTTGAGAAAAGGTGCAGTGGTTGCAAATACCCAGTCATTTCCTAAGGGCCTCCGTGCTCATTTTGGTGGTAAGTTACATTTGAGCCAAACATAGAAACCCAGAAGTTTCTGTAAAACTGCTTAAGGAGTGGGATGCCACACAAGTAGCCCCAGCAAAATTTGGCCTTCTTGCTAAGAATGGAACTAGGAACAAATTATTAAATTTTTTGTTTTCCACATACGTCTTCCATGTATTTGTAAACAAAAATATAGCCATGGAAATTTGTACATCTTCTTTCTAATCTCTTTTATAAGTCTTTCTTCATACTGTAGAGGAAGAAAAAAGGTGGGTTTGAGACAACCGATGTTTTTTCCTATTTAGCTTTCTGAAAGCAAAACTGAAATAAATAGTTGTACAGCCAGAGTATGATTTGCAAACAGTATTAGAATAAAGGTAATAAAGAAGAGTGATATTTCACTATAGGAACTCAGTTTAGTTGTGGCATCTTAATGCAGTGTTACCTTTTCTGTGTTCGTAAAAGTAAAGAAATGAAAGCCTTAAAACCTACATATTGCAACATAGACAGCTTCCAGCCAAATCCACTCTTCATTAAGTAAACAACTTTTAGTATTGCAATAATTTTTTTTTTTAATTACGACTTTTATGTATCTTCATTTCTTGGTCCCAAGGAATGGCTAAGTTCGTGGTTCTGAAATGCAGGGCATAAGAATAATGCTGCTTTTCAAATAAGAAATCTGTGCAAGAAAATTCATTAAATTCCAGTATCATTCTGCTATGGAATGTTGATTTAAGCAAGTGGATGCAGTTCCATCCATTTGCTTTAAATTCCTGTTATTTTAGTTTGTAAACCTTTTGGAGCAAAAACATCTTAATTTGAGCTTGTGCAGAGAACAGGGTTTTGGTTTGGACTTGTCAATACTGCTAGGAAAAAAAAAAAAACAACTAACCAAAACAAAAAAATTGATTCAGAAGGGAGGGAGAATCACCAGAACTGTGAGAAGTAATGTAAATTAAAAGTAGAACGTAAATATACCACATTTCAAATTCTGTTTGGACTTTAGTCTATCCAGCTCAAATGTTAGGTGGAAACTGTAGTGGAAAAATAGCTAAGAAGAAATTTTATTAACTTTTCCTAAGCACATTATAAAGATACAAATACAATGAATACAGTAGAGTATGAAAACATGATTTTAGTTTATATCTGTACAAAGTAATCAAATGGGATTACTCAATGGCTGGTATCAAAACAGCCATTAGTATCATTCCTAACCACCTACCAGTATAATTTGATCAAGAGGTTTTTAATGTATGTGCTCATCTCATTTATTTAAAGTTGTCATAAAATATCAAAATACTTGTAATTTAGGCAGAGATTATTCTTTTTATTGAAAAAAGATAAGACAACCCTATTGATTTGCTAAAGTAAACCTGGATGTTCCTTTGATTTATTACCTTTTAAAGAAACTTCTAATCAGTTCGTGTGGAATCTAAGTTCAGTTGTATATATGTTGTTTCTCATGTTTTTGGGCAAATTTTTATTTTCCTGACACCTCCCTGTAGAAGAAAAATAGTTAAAAAAAGATGACGTCTCTTCCTGCTGTGGAAACACAGAGAACAGAATTCTTGCCTTACCCTGTTGTGGTATTTCTACTGCCTTCAAAGAGATTTGGATCCCAACCATAAATCTCTGATAACTTCTGTAGGTTATCTGAAGGCATTGCTATAGAATCAGATTTCTTCCATTACTACTCAATTTGTAGGATTCATAGTATTTGACTAAAGAAAATGTTCAGCAATACCTTCTGGCATCTCATTACTAGAGAGGATGGGGAAGGAAGAGTCATGAGCATCAGTGATACCCCGACTGAAGCTGTTAATACCTTTTCTGTGACGGTGGAAGGCAGCCTTTTTTCCAGAAACCCTGCCCCAAACCAGGAGCCTGCGTGCTAGTAAAAGGCAGGAATGTTTCTCTTGATGGCTGCTACATCCTTGAAACTTTGTCTCTGCTAGAGCTCCCAGCTCTGTATTAAGCATGACTCTGTTCATTGGGTCAAAGGATAGGGTTGCCAAACACATGAGTAGGACTGGGGTCCATCTTCCAGCTGTTGGAAGTTCTTTCCTTATTAGTGCCTCATTTTTCCTTCATGTGTTCCTTCAGTACTAGAGAAGTGATGGTCTGAAAATGAAGACATCTGACCCTATTCATACTGTGTTGTTTTTTCTCTCTCTCTTTCTTAATGTATCTTTTTTCAATGCAAGTGAGAAAGATGACTTTGCCATTGTGCACAAGGTTTTAACATGGTTCAGTAAAATTCTTAATTTTAAAAATATATTGCTGGCTCTTTACATAATAAACTGTCTTTTGACAAGAGAGTGATTTTTATCCCATCCTTAAATTATGAAGAGCTGAATTTTCAAAATCGGAGGTGCGTGACCAGGGCATGCTTCACTCTTACCAGTACCTTTTCTGGTTTGAGCTGAAGCTTCCTTGTTTTGGGAAAGGGACAAATAGGAATTATTCCATGCAGTGCAATAACTCCGCATTTAACTGGTTAAGGGAGTCAGGTGAACGTAACGTTACGTCAGGAGCCTTTAAAGGCAGCAGGCTGGGGAGTGTCTCGCTCTCTCTGACTTCTGGACGGCTGCACGGGGGGAGCCCTGCTGCGAACCTGCTGGCTGACGACTAGGCCCGGCTAGGCCCGACCTGTCGAACGACCAGGCCCGAGGGCTGAGGGCCTGCACCCCCAGGTCGCTGAGGATCACAGACTGTGAACTGTTCCTGCCGTGAGTCCCGTCTGAAATCGGGTGAGATATTCTGACTCCCGGCTGTTCCGTGCAGGGAGTTTTTTCCTGCAGTTTTCTTGCTGCGCGGGGGTTTCCCCCTGCCGGCACCCCCAGGTCGCTGAGGATCACAGACTGTGAACTGTTCCTGCCGTGAGTCCCGTCTGAAATCGGGTGAGATATTCTGACTCCCGGCTGTTCCGTGCAGGGAGTTTTTTCCTGCAGTTTTCTTGCTGCGCGGGGGTTTCCCCCTGCCGTCTCGCCGCGAGAAGAATCTCACTTTCTCTGCCTGAGAGGAGCTGCAAGGCTTTCACTCCCACCTCGCTGCTGTGTGCCTGCCAAGAGGTCTGACCTTGAACAAGACTGTTAAAAACTTTTTCTCCTCTTCCCCTTTGCACCTGGTTATCTAAGTCCTCTCAGGTTTTTTTTTCCTGTTTTCGGTTGTGCATATATATATAGTAGTGTGTAGTTGTGTGGCTTTATTGTTCATTAAAAGTTTGTTTCAGTTTCCCGAACGCAGACCGAGGTGTGAATTCTCTTCTTTCTCCTTAAACTCCTTCTGTCTCTAGCAAGACAGAAGGGACTGTTAAGGAATTCGAGGAGTTATTACCTCGGGACCTCGACCCTTAACAGTACCTGATCAAAAGTAATACCTTGTGCAACAGGTGTATTAGAGAGAACTGCCTAGAGATACTTTGGAGGTCAGAGTGTGTATCTTTAGGATTTGAGAAATGCTTTAATGCATGGCCCAGCTGTCAGCATCTGGCTTTAATTCTCCTGTAGGGACTGTTCTGCTGTCCTAATAAAGGCGAACTAAAGAGACAATGGAGCTAGTGTTTAGAAACTGACTTTAAGATGGTTGCTAAGTGGAAAAAATATCCATGTGTTTTTAATAAAATTTAAGGGAAACATTAACAAAGCTTTATAAAATGACTGTACATCTTCTTCCCCTCCAGCCCCATCAAACCATAATTAGGAAGTGTTTTGAGTGAATGGGGGTTACTACATGAGCATTGGAGGGGGTGGAGGGTTACTTTTCTCTCCTGTAACACTTCCCCTCTTATCACATTCAATTATTTTCTGTGTCTATAGAACAGTGGGAAAGGATTTTCCTTACATTAAAGCAGGACTTTAACTCTTCACTCCCACTGATGCTTCCTCCTGTGTGATTTTATTTCTAACCATCAGTGGCTGCCTGAAAACACAGGTGGATGCTGTTTGGAAATGTTGTGAACACATGTGGTTTCAGTTATATATCACACAACTGAAGTTGTAATGAGGTTTGACCATGGATAGATGTAGACTTAGTGGTCTCTTGTAATTTGAGAATTTGTCTAATCAGTGTTGCGAACATTTTACTCGTGATGTGTCTACAACACAGTTTAGTGAAATATTAATAGCCCTAGAAAAGAAAAATTTCCAAGTATAAAACGATTTGTATGTCTCCTGATTAGAGTCTTTTTTTTCTAATTTTTTTTGTATTTTTTAAATGATGAGACTACATGGGTTCAGGGAACTGTGTTCCTATAGCCTCATTGTAAAAACAGTTTTATTGGAAAAGGAATGTTACATTTTCCAATATAGTCATTTTGGGGGAAGTTTCAAGGTAGTGTGTAAATCACATTATTTGTTTATACGATTATAAAAGCTGAATGAGAAATTAATTCAGTATAGCGTGTTGCTTTTTCTTTGTAACTCTTAAAGCATTGGTCTGTAACAGCCCAAAAATCAGCAGTTAGACCAGTTCTGAAATTGTTTAGATTTGTAGTGGAACAGGCATAGAAAATGTAGGTACAGTGACTCATGGGAAGGGGTAGGACCTTTCCTCCAAATTCAAATTAAATTTTTGCAGTTGTGTATAACACATAAGCTGGAGACTTAAAGCCTTTTTTTCCTTAAACACCTTTTGATTGAGAATGTAAAGTGCCACAATGTCTGTTACCTTCCTATAATTACTCCTTTTATACATCTAACAAATATGTCCCATCAGATTTAATTTTTCGTTTACATACTGTGTACTCTCTGGTGAAATTCCTTTTGAGTTTAGGTACCAAAGACTGATAGGTCTGACTTGACAACTCTTAGCTTGTGATTTCTGTCTTTCCTGGCAAACTGTTCTGTTTTTTGTGCTGCTATTCTTATTATTAGAATCCCTTAATGATGAATATACTGCATGCTGAACTGAAGCTCAAGTTCCCCTTGGTGATGTTCCTGGATGGTCTGTTACCAAAGACTTAAGCAATGTGTGTGCATGCAGGTTGCTTGTCTTGGAGCATCAGGTGGAGTCTGGGTGTGAACTGACGACATGTGAATAACAATGCTGTTCAGCCAGTGCCACACAAATAATTGGTGACTGACTTTGTCCGCACATCCAGCCTAGCCAAATGTTCTCCTTGCCTTCCTTGTGTCTCTGCCAGGAGGATGAGATCTTTCTAACCCTGACTGAGTCTGAGCATGTCACACTCTAAAGCAAATGGGGTGGAGGTCAGTGATAGCTTTGCATTGCTTCATCTCAGGCTAATTGCAAAGGGGTTACTGAAGTGCCATGTTGGGTGGGATTAGCTTGGTCCTTGCCACATGTGAGTGTGAAAGTTCAGCTTGACGTTCTACAGAAATGCAGGAATGGCCTTAAATAGCACTGTGGAGTCTTATAAATTAAGGATTTGTTTAGTTTTTCATTCTTCTAAGGAATCTGCAATTATAGCATCGGTTTGTGCATGAACATATGTTATTAAACCAGTTCTAGAAAACGCATAATACTTGGAGAGCAGTGTTTTGCAAAATTGAGACTTGGCTTTATAAATTCACTTTTCAGTATTTGAGTGAAACATGGGGAAAGAG